>NC_091370.1:742705-962705 GCF_038502225.1 Cherax quadricarinatus | reverse complement strand
TCTCTCCCCTCCTCCGAAGCAGTTTCCTCAGGTCTGCCCTCTTGCTGTTCAAGATGATCTAGCAGCTCATCAGTGGTTAGTTCTTCACTGTCCTCCACCACCAACTCTTCCACATCCTCCCCACTAACCTCCAACCCCAAGGACTTCCCCAATGCCACGATGGATTCCTCAACTGGCATAGGATTCTCAGGGTTAGCCTCAAACCCTTTAAAATCCCTTTTTGTCTACACATTCTGGCCACAGTTTTTTCCAAGCAGAGTTCAATGTCCTCTTAGTCACTTCCTCCCAAGCCTTACCTATAATGTTTACACAATTGAGGATGATAAAATAAATAAATAACAAAAAGGCACAATACCGTGACTGGAACGATACACAAATAACCCACACATAAAAGAGAGAAGCTTACGACGACATTTCGGTCCGACTTGGACCATTGACAAAGTCACACTAACAGAGGTGGAGCAGGACGGCTATATATAGGCAGGAAGAGGTGGAGGTAGTAGTAGTAGTAGTCCACCTCTTCCTGCCTATATATAGCCGTCCTGCTCCACCTCTGTTAGTGTGACTTTGTCAATGGTCCAAGTCGGACCGAAACGTCGTCGTAAGCTTCTCTCTTTTATGTGCGGGTTATTTGTGTATGGTAAAATAATCTTTCCAAAACTCTCTTAGAGTCAGTTGAGTTTCTGAGGTCACTACAAAGCACCTTTCAAACATAGCTTTTGTGTTCAGTTTCTTGAAGTAGGAAATAACCTGCTGGTCCATGGGCTGCAGGAGAGGAGTGGTATTAGGAGGCAAAAACTTCACCTTAATGAAGCTCATGTCCCTAGAAAGTCGCTCTACCAAATCTGAAGGATGACCAGGAGCATTGTCTAATACCAGGAGGCACTTAAGGTCTAATTTCTTTTCAATTAGGTAATTTTTCACATTGGGGGCAAATGCATGGTGTAACCAGTCATAGAAAAAGTCCCTAGTGACCCATGCCTTACTGTTTGCCCTCCACAGCACACACAAATTAGCCTTGAGGACATTGTTTTTCCTGAACACTCTGGGAGTTTCAGAGTGATACACCAATAAAGGCTTCACTTTGCAATCACCACTAGCATTGGCACACATCAACATAGTAAGCCTGTCTTTCATAGGCTTATGTCCTGGGAGTGCCTTTTCCTCCTGAGTAATGTACGTCCTGCTTGGCATTTTCTTCCAAAACAGGCCTGTTTCGTCACAATTAAACACTTGTTCAGGTTTCAGTCCTTCACTGTCTATGTACTCCTTGAATTCCTGCACATATTTTTCAGCCGCTTTGTGGTCCGAACTGGCAGCCTCACCATGCCTTATCACACTATGAATGCCACTACGCTTCTTAAATCTCTCAAACCAACCTTTGCTGGCCTTAAATTCACTCACATCACTAGTTGCTGGCATTTTTTTAATTAAATCGTCATGCAACTTCCTAGCCTTTTCACACATGATCTCTTGAGAGATGCTGTCTCATGCTATCTGTTTCTCGTTTATCCACACCAGTAACATTCTCTCAACATCTTCTATCACTTGCGATCTCAGTTTCGAAAACATAGTTGCACCTTTGGCAAGAACAGCTTCCTCGATTGCCGTTTTCTTGCCCACAATAGTAGCGATGGTTGATTGGGGTTTATTATACAACCTGACCAGCTCAGAGACACGCACTCCACTTTCATACTTAGCAATGATCTCTTTCTTCATCTCCATAGTAATTCTCACCCTTTTTGCTGTAGGGTTGGCACTAGAAGCTTTCTTGGGGCCCATGGTGACTTATTTTGCAGGTGCAATCACTACAAAGGCTGTGATAATATGAAATGTTCCAATTGTTGTATGTTTGGAAGCGACCGCGGTGGCTGGCTGGCTTGTAAACACTGGCACCCAAGGGACAAGTGAGGCGCGCTCAGGCCAAAGTGGACGCGTATGGTACAGAACGAATAGCGCTGGTTGGGTTTTTAAGCGCTAGTTGAGGCAAAATTTTTGCATTAAAATGTATCGCTAGTCTGATTTATCATTAATCGATACCATCGCTGGTCGCAGGTCCACTGTATTATTATTACTAATATGACGTCTCGAGACATAAGACACTCTTATTGATTTTAATGTGTACCTGTATGCCAGCACAGTATGTAAGTTTACTTAGGTACAGGTATACATGAGTATAATTGTCAGAGTAGTATATATAAAATATGAAATAACTATTAAAAACACTTGAAATTTTGTTGTTTCCAGACATAATGGAGAGACTTAGTGCTTGGATCTCACAGAGAATGTAAACAAACCGGGTGGGGCGCGGTGACCGTATTAGAAAGTCAGGTGGGGGGAGCCGTATAGCGAGTTTTGGTCATAATTTGAAATGACCATATTAGCAGAATGTCGTAAAGCGAAACACCATAAAACGGGGCCCTACTGTATATAAACATCAAACACGGTGGCTCGTAAGGGTTAATGCCACTGGGAACAACTTGAGAGTCACTGGACCTCTGTCGCACCGAAAATCTTTCCGTAGAGCTCTGTACCTCGCGTTCCTTTAAGATTTTCCTAAAATGGACCACAGCATTGTCATTGTAAAAGTCACCAGCATGACTTGCAATAGCTGTGTCAGGGCGATTTTCATCCATAAACGTTTGCATGTCAACCCACTTTGCACCAATTTCCTTAATCTTTGAAGAAGGCAACTTCCTCAATTTCTCTCTCCTCTCCTCTGAAGCAGTTTCCTCAGTTGTGTCCTATTGCTGTTGCAGATGCTCTTGCAGCTCATCACTGGTTAGTTCTTCATCGTCGTCCTCCACCAACTCTTCCACACCCTCCCCACTAACCTCCAATCCCATGGACTTCCCCAATGGCATAATAGATTCCACAACTGGCATAGGCTTCTCAGGGTTAGCCCCAAACCCTTCAAAATCCCTCTCTTCTACACATTTTGGCCATAATTTCCTCCAAGCAGAGTTCAAGGTCCTGTTAGTCACTCCCTTCCAAGCCTTACCTATAAGGTTTATTCAATTGAGGATGCTAAAGTGATCTTTCCAAAAGTCTCTTAGGGTCAGTTGAGTGTCTGAGGTCACTTCAAAGCACTTTTGAAACATTGGTGTACAGTTTTTTGAAATTTGATATGACCTGCTGGTCCATGGGCTGGAGGAGAGGAGTGGCATTAGGAGGCAAAAACTTAACTTTTATGAAACTCATCTCCCCCGAAATTTGCTCTGGCAAGTCTGAAGGATGAGCAGGAGCATTGTTTAATACCAGGAGGCACTTAAGGTCCAATTTATTTTCCAGGAGGTAATTTCTCACAGTGGGGCCAAACACATGATAAAACCAGTCATAAAAAATGTCCCTAGTGACTCATGCCTTACTGTTTACTCTCCACATCACACAAATTAGCCTTGACGACATTGTTTTTCTTGAGCACTCTGGGAGTCTCAGTGATACGCGAGTAGAGGCTTCACTTTTCAATCCCCACTAGCATTACTACACAACATTAAAGTAACCCTGTCCTTCATAGGCTTGTCCTGGGAGTGCTTTTTCCTCATGTGTAATGTACATCTTGTTTGGCATTTTCTTCCAAAACAGGCCTGTTTCTTCACAGTTAAACACTTGTTGGGGTTTTAATCCTTAAGCCTCTGTGTACTCCTTGAATTCCTGCACATATTTTTCTACCACTTTTTGGTCCCAACTGGCAGCCTCACCATGCCTTACCACACTGTGTATGCCACTACGATTCTTAACCCTTTGACTGTTTACGACGTATAAATACGTCTTACGAGCCAATGTTTCTGACGTATTTATACGCACAAATTCTAGCGGCTTCAAATCAAGTGGGAAAGGCCTGGTAGGCCTACATGAGAGAGAATGGGTCTCAGTGGTTGGTGTGCACCCTGTGAAAAAAATCTGGGACCCAGCGGTGCATTGTGGGAACACCATCTTGTTAGTCCATTTTCACCATGCCTCTCGGCAAGAAATTCCTCACACCTCGGCGGATTAGAGGTCTTTTGTTCCCAAGTGATAGCTCTAACAGCGATGAAAATGTCAGTGACAGTGAATTCCAGGGTTTTGAAGTGAGTGTTACCGGAAAAAGTGCCCAGGATAACGTAATTAGTGATGAAAACCGAGATGACCCACAACCTTCCACCTCTGGTGCTGGGCCGGCTTGTTCACATTCACGTTCGCCTGTACCAGGACGAAAGAGGAAACTATTTGGTCGTGTACAACACCCAGATGATAGCAGTGAATGTGATAGTGATAGTGATTTCAAGGTCATTGAAAGCAGTTCTAGTGACAGTGAGGGTGAATATTCCCCAGTGAAGCGGCAGCATGTACGACGTAGCATGTGGTCTGGTAGTGTTTCATATGTTGTTCCAAGAGGAAGGAGAAACTCTGGGATTACATCCCGTGGCCCTACACCATGACCTGATAGTGAAGATGACGATATTGTAACGATGGATATGAATGATGTGAGTGAGGGAGCAGGCAGTGGTGGTGATAGTGAGGGTGGCACAGCCCATGTGGCACCATCAGCGGGCCACGCTACTACCCACGCTGCTGACTCTGCACAACAACCAGCCTCACCCTACCCCACACTCCCACAACCTGCACAACCACAACCACGGTACAATATCCAGACCCCACCAGCAGACCGCATCTGGGATTGGCAGGACGGTGACGAGTTTGTTCCCAGTCCCCATGACTTTGATGAAACACAAAGTGGAATAAAGCCATCATGTCCACTTGGGAACAATGCCAGTGAACTGGACTGCTTTGAGTTATTCTTCGATGAACCCCTGATGGACATCATTGTCAGGGAAACAAACACATACTGTGATTACACCATGGCAAATACAATTCTCTCACCAAAATCACGGCTACACAAGTGGAAGGAGACAACTGTGGCAGAGATGTACCTGTTTTTTGCCACAATAATGCTTATGCCACATGTGTATAAGCACACTGTCACCACATACTGGGCAACAGAACGCCTGATTTCAACTCCAGGTTTTAGTGACATTATAGGTGTCAATCGTTTCCTGATACTGTTACGTATGTTACACTTTTCAGACAAAACCAGGCCTGACAGAAGCGACAGGTTATGTAAGATAAGAAATGTATTTATGTACCTGAAACAAAAGTGCTGCATGTATTTTTATCCCTTCAGGAAGCTTGTTATTGATGAGTCCTTGATTTTATTCAAAGGAAGATTCTCATTCAAGCAATATATACCAAGCAAGAGGAAACGCTTTAGTATAAAGCTATTTGTACTGTGTGATTGCAGAAGTGGTCTAGTTTTGGATATCATTGTGTACTCTGGCAGTAATACTTTGAGAGATACCATGAAGTTATTGGGTATCTCTGGTGATGTGGTTCGAACAATGATGGAACCATATCTTGGTAAGGGGCATATGTTATTTACTGATAACTGGTACACAAGCCCCTTACTCAGTGATTTCTTGCGAGTGAACCTGACAGACGTGTGTGGCACAGTGCGTCGTAATTGTAAACATATGCCAAGGTTCGACGCTGGCACTCGCAGAGGTGAGGTGCAAGCCTTTGCTGCCAGTGACATCATGGCATTTCGGTGGCATGACAAACGTGATGTCACATTATTGACATCAGTTCACCGAAACGAAATGGTACACAGTGACAGGCACAACAGAGACCAATGAACCCATTCTAAAGCCTGCAGCTGTCATGGACTACAACCTCAATATGCGCTTAGTGGACAAATTTGACATGCAGATTGGGTTTGCAGACTGTATATGCAAGAGTTATAAGTGGTATATAAAACTTTTTTTCCATCTTGTTGATATCTCTATGCTGAATGCTTATAGCATATACAAGTTGAAGACCAACAAAACATCAAAATATGGTGAATTTTGCTTGTCAGTAATCAGACAAATAATTGCAAAGTACCAAGGAGCAACACCTGCAATAGACCAGCGCCCACGAAATTACCAACACACGTCATCTCGTTTCAGGCCTGGTGATCACTACCCCATACAACTGCCTCCTACTACTGCCAAGAAAAATGCTCAGAAGAGGTGTTATGTATGTATGCATACCACAAAACGCCCACAAACACGTAGAGACACTCGTTTTATGTGTGAGGAGTGTCAAGTGCCCCTCTACATATACCCATGTTTCAAAGAGTTCCACAAGCTGCAGCAGTTCTAGGAACGTGTTTAGTGACTGTACATATGTATATATATTATGGAACAATAGTAATAAACATTGTTTTGTATTGTTTGTTTGTGTAAACAAAGTGTATACACAAACTAATAGTGATAAAGTTTGTTCTGTTATTGTGTTGTAAACAATGAGTGTATATTTGAAGAATGCACCTTACATTGGTCTCACTGGCCACATAAGTTACCTGGAACAGAAAAATATTGAAAAATGCAAGAAACCTTTGAATTAGAGTAAATAAAAGAATACCAGGTGGGCGGCAGTCGCCGCTGTTGCCGTACGCACGTCACTTTCTACAAACTTTGCGGCTCTATATCTCGGTAAGTACTGATGGCAAAAAATTTTTTTAGGCTTAAAACACTCAGAAAAATATTCCTAACATTTTCATAAGAAAAAAATAATTTTTTTTTTTCGAATATTTGGCGACATAGAATGACAGTTTCAGAGAGGGGCCTGAAACAGTCAAAGGGTTAAATCTCTCAAACCAACCTTTGCTGGCCTTAAATTCACTCACATCACCACTAGTTGCAGGCCTTTTTCTTAATTAAATCAACATGCAACTGCCTTGCCTTTTCACATATGATTGCTTGAGAGATGCTATCTCCTGATATGTTTTTCATTTATCCACACCAATAACAGTTTCTCAGCATCTTCGAGTACTTGCGATCTGTGTTTCAAAAACATACTTGCACCTTTCGCAACAACATCTTCCTTGGTTACCTTTCTGTTGGCCAAGATAGCAGTGATGGTTGGTTGGGGTTTGTTATACAACCTGGCCAGCTTGGAGACATGCACTCCAGTTTCATACTTTGTGGCGATCTTCATTTCAGTTGTAATCCTCACCCTTTTTACCACAGGGTTGGCACTAGAAGCTTTCTTTGGGCCCATGGTGGCTTATTTAACCCTTTGGGGGTTTCGGACGTACTAGTACGTCTTACGACCCAGGGTTTTTGATGTACTAGTATGCTTAAATTCTAGCCCCCTCAAATCCAGTGAGAGAAAGCTGATAGGCCTACATATGTAAGAATGGATAAGCATGGTCAGTGTGCGCAGTATAAAAAAAAATCCTGCTGCACACAGTGCGTAATGAGAAAAAAAAACTTTGTGTTTTTGGATTAAAACAGCGACTTTGCACTGTATTTTTGTATGGTATTTATTGTTGTATTCTAGTTTTCTTGGTCTCATTTTATAGAATGGAAGACATATTACAGAAATTGAGATGATTTTGACTGGTTTTACAATGAAAAGTACCTTGAAATTGAGCTCAAATTAGCAGAAATGTTCGATTTTTACCAAAGTTCAAAAGTAAACAAATCATGCCAAGCATCCAATACACATCAGCTGGTGAGTCTAATATTTTTTCACAAGTGCACTGATATTATTTATACCATTTCTACACTAATGCAGTAGTCTGCATAACAGTAAATCTTATTTCTTTTGTAAGAATAAAAATTCAAAGTGGAAAGCCAAAGAAATATAAGAGGGGACTGGGGATGTGACTAACGAACAGAGGAAATGTTATTTTAGCACCAGGAATGTCTGTCTTGTTTATTCTGGACCCTATTCGGAAATTGGCATCTTTCGAAATTTGTGTGAAATTGGCAAAATTGCTAAATTCTGACCACTTTATTGGATAGTTGAAATCGGTAAATGGGTGGTCTCTTGTACTCATTTGATAGAAAAAATGGAGTTTTAGCGAAATAGTTATGATTTTTGTCGACTAGTACACTGGAATTGGCCGAAAATAGGGCTCAAAGTTGGCAAAATCGCCGATGCGTAATCATTGTTGAGACCGCTAACTTTGCAAGAGCATAATTCCGTAAGTTTTCCATCAAATTTCATACTTTTGGTGTCATTATGATCGGGAAAAGATCTTTTCATAATATTTTTTTTTTTTTTTTTTTTTTTTTTTTTTAATTTGGCCGACCCTGAGAACAAGTCTCTAAGAGGACCTGTCGAACCCCCAAAGGGTTAATAGTTGCAAGCCCTAAAAACACTGGAATAATACAAAATGTACCGAATGTATGCATGGAAGCGACCGCCCTGGCTTGTAAACATTGGCACACTAACTGAAGGCAGGGCGGCTAAAGTGGGCTCAGGCCACAAGGCCGCATTCGGGACGAATGTTATTAGTCGAGTTTTTCATCGTTGATCGGGCCAAAATTTTTACGCTAAAACGTGTCGTTAGTTGATTTTATCGTTAGATGATGCCTTCGTTGGTCAGGGGTCCACTGTATATGATTACAGAGTACAAATAGGCCTGTATAGGGAAAATCATTGATTTTGATGATGTGATAGATGATTTTGGAGGATTGAAGGCAAGGAAATGTAAGATCAGATTCACTGATATGTTACCTGTACTCAAGGTCAAATTGAAACTTGAAAAATAAAGAAAAACATTGCAATGTTTTTTTTTTTTTTTTTTTTTTTTTTGAAGGTGAATAAATGTAGAATCTGTTGCCTGTACTCAAAGTGGTATTTGAGTTTATTTCCTCAATATTACTACGATTATTTATTTTATCCTTAAAGTTGAGAAGTGCATGTATTCTCCTGTTCAGTTTATGGCCCTTAAACATTCTCATTGCTAAACATTAGTCACTGAGCATGCAGTAGTGATGTAACTGGAGTTTACTCCCCCCATCCCCCTGCCCTTGGATTTCATGGAGGTGACACCAAAGATGCTGCTCCAGGTGACAGCAAAGATTCCCCCCCCGGGTGACACCAACCCTAGCGACTCCACTAGAACTAGCACAGCCTCTCCTCACTTAATGGCGGAGTTCCAGTCCTAAGGCCATATCTGTAAATGAATTCGTCACTAAGCAAATCAAATCAAATCAAAGTTTATTCTCTATAAGGATTACAATGCGGGGTTTACAGATTTTGGTTATTGTGTGGTTTACATGTAATAAAATACTAATTACAGAGGGGGCCACTAGAACACCTAGCATGGCTAGGCATTTCGGGCAAACTTAGATTAATTCTTAACTCTAAATTATTACAAATTGTGGAGTAAGTTGACTAAATACTAAGTGACTAAATACTAGTTTGTGAGTTTAGCAATGTGAATGCTTTTGTTATGGCACAATACATAGTTTCTATATTGGAGTATCACAGGCAAACTTGGAGCATACTATAATGGTAGTGGGTTTGTGTCAACTATCTTTGATATTATTTTAATGTCATCTTTGCACCATTTATAATATTTTTAGTATATTTTTAAATGTTTATGCAGTAGTGTACTGTATATTGTATTAAACAGAATAGAGGAAATTAACTCTAATATACATTAAGTATGCATACTGGCCAGAGAGCCCGTTCTAAGTCCGAGTTGTTGGTAAACGATTATGTCGCTAAGTGAGGAGAGGCTGTATAAAGCAACACTGCATAAACTGAGAGATGTTAGACAAAGAGTTGTTTCAGCATGATACAATGTTTGTGCAGAGATGGGAGACACTTGGTTGTGCATGCCTAAAGCCCATAGTTTTGTATAAATACATACACCAATCATATCAGAACTGTCTCTCCCTCTTTTCAGCTGAACAGCTCAGTCCCAGCTGACTGGCTTCCTTTCATTCTTCCCACTGCCTTACCCCCATCCTTCACACTCATCTCTGCCTCTTCCCTTCTCCTAGCACCTATTTCTTTCTGCCTCATGTATGAAATCACCTCTTCCTCCTTCATCATCTCCATCTCTATAATATGTCTGCTTCCCAGTTCATATTTAGTAATATTGTGTTGTCATGTGTTCATCAATGTTTGATAAATATTATATCACCATGACCTTATATTTTTTATTTTTATTTTTTTTTTTATTATCACACTGGCCGATTCCCACCAAGGCAGGGTGGCCCGAAAAAGAAAAACTTTCACCATCATTCACTCCATCACTGTCTTGCCAGAAGGGTGCTTTACACTACAGTTTTTAAACTGCAACATTAACACCCCTCCTTCAGAGTGCAGGCACTGTACTTCCCATCTCCAGGACTCAAGTCCGGCCTGCCGGTTTCCCTGAATCCCTTCATAAATGTTACTTTGCTCACACTCCAACAGCACGTCAAGTATTAAAAACCATTTGTCTCCATTCACTCCTATCAAACACGCTCACGCATGCCTGCTGGAAGTCCAAGCCCCTCGCACGCAAAACCTCCTTTACCCCCTCCCTCCAACCCTTCCTAGGCCGACCCCTACCCCGCCTTCCTTCCACTACAGACTGATACACTCTTGAAGTCATTCTGTTTCGCTCCATTCTCTCTACATGTCCGAACCACCTCAACAACCCTTCCTCAGCCGTCTGGACAACAGTTTTGGTAATCCCGCACCTCCTCCTAACTTCCAAACTACGAATTCTCTGCATTATATTCACACCACACATTGCCCTCAGACACGACATCTCCACTGCCTCCAGCCTTCTCCTCGCTGCAACATTCATCACCCACGCTTCACACCCATATAAGAGCGTTGGTAAAACTATACTCTCATACATTCCCCTCTTTGCCTCCAAGGACAAAGTTCTTTGTCTCCACAGACTCCTAAGTGCACCCCTCACTCTTTTTCCCTCATCAATTCTATGATTCACCTCATCTTTCATAGACCCATCCGCTGACACGTCCACTCCCAAATATCTGAATACGTTCACCTCCTCCATACTCTCTCCCTCCAATCTGATATTCAATCTTTCATCACCTAATCTTTTTGTTATCCTCATAACCTTACTCTTTCCTGTATTCACCTTTAATTTTCTTCTTTTGCACACCCTACCAAATTCATCCACCAATCTCTGCAACTTCTCTTCAGAATCTCCCAAGAGCACAGTGTCATCAGCAAAGAGCAGCTGTGACAACTCCCACTTTGTGTGTGATTCTTTATCTTTTAACTCCACGCCTCTTGCACATTTTTTTAAATTATTAGTGATTGACCCCCTTAAGCATGCATAAATTGCAAAATTAAACTTTGACTTTGATATGCATGTACTGTATTCAGAAACTACATTTGCTTTTATTCTATTTTTTGGCAGTACAAGCATTAATGTAATGATTAATTTGTAAAACATTAGCATTTTAAAAGGATTGACTGTACCAAATGGACAAGCATCAATGCAAATTTGTTCTTAAGATTACCTTGCTGCAACTACAAACCCAACGTATTGTTTGTGTAAATAAAGATTCATGGATTAGGTCAATTACAAAAGGCAAGACAACTCACTGTAAATTAAATTTTTTTTTCCAGTACGTTAAAATAGCAACTTTGCAGTGTATTTTCGTATGCTATTTATGGTTGTATTCTAGTTTTCCTGGTCTCATTTTATAGAACTGAAGACATATTATGGAAATTGAGATGATTTTGATTGGTTTCACAATGAAAAGTACCTTGAAATTGAGCTCAAAGTAGCAGAAATGTTCGATTTTTGCCAAAGTTCAAAGGTAAACAGATCATGCCACACGTCCAGTACACGTCAACTGGTGAGTGTAATATTCTTTCACAAGTGCCCTGATATTATTTATGCCATTTCTCTGCCATTTCTACACGAATGCAGTAGTCTTCATAACAAATTATTTTTTGTGAGAATAAAAATTCAAAGTGGAAAGCAAAAGAAATGTAACAGAGGCCTGGAGACATGAGTAATGAACAGAGGAAATGTTATTTTACTGCCAGGAATGTCTTTCTTGTTTATTCTAGACCCTATTTGGAAATTGGCATCTTTTGAAATTTGTGTGAAATTGGCAAAATTGCCAATTTCTGACCACGTTATTGGATAGTGGAAATCAGTAAATGGGTGGTTTCTTGTACACATTCGATAGAAAAAATGGAGTTCTAGCAAAATAGGTATGATTTGTGTCGACTGATACATTGGAATTGGCCGAAAATAGGGCTCAAAGTGGGCGAAATCGCCGATGCGTGAACATCGTCGAGACCGCTAACTTCACGAGAGCATAACTCCATAAGTTTTCCATCAAATTTCATGCTTTTGGTGTCATTATGATTGGGAAAAGATTCTCTATCATTTCATAAGATTTTTTTTTTTCTTTTCTTTTCTTTTCTTTTAAAAAAATTTCCAACCCTGAAAACAAGTTTAGGAGAGGCCCTGCCAACCCTGAAAGGGTTAAATTAAATTAATTTTTTCATAAAGTACACAGTTGTTGAAAACTTAATTGACATGTATTACAAACATTGTGGGAAAACCCTGCATATGAAGAGCATTTTTGGGCAGACTAAAACTGGAACATAAAACTACTTGACATTATATAATTCAAGTTTAGATTATTTGAATGATAAATATGATATAGACTCTCACATAGCTTAGGTTCAGGTTACATATTATTACTGCTGTATAACAGTAGTAATAATAATAATAATAGTAATATATCTTTATTTCTACAAGTACATGTATAAGGTATACAGGCCTAGCTGACATCAGTGACATACTGCATAGAACGCCGCTTGTTATGCAGAGCATTTCGGAAAAATTAGGTCAGTTTTGTCCCAGGATGTGACCCACACCAGTCGACTAACACCCAGGTACCTATTTTACTGATGGGGAACATAGACAACTTGTGTAAAGAAACATGCCCAATGTTTCCACCCCTTCACCAGGAACTGAACCCGGGCTCTTACCATGTGAAGCGAGAGCTTCACATGGTAAGAGTCCGGGTAAGACTGTAGCATGTTATAAATTTTGGGAAAATAAGCTTCTATATAAATGATTTCTTTCTAGTGGCAGTAATAATATTTCTTCAGAGGTGAGTCTAAGGTTTATTAATGAGTAATAAGGTACATGCAGTGTGTTGTATGCTTGGGTTGCCAGGCCTGAGGCCTGATGAGAGAGGGTAAGAGGAAGAAGATCTTGCTGGTACCTTGTCTGGTGCATGAGTGAGAGCTAGGTAGGGTCTCATGTATTGAGTTCTAGGTAGAACTAGGCCCGCCCAGATGGCAGCACGATGCGTATGTGACATGGCACGATATATAAGACCTTACAGTGGTTACATCTCCGGCCACCTTACATGCCAGTTCTCACTAAATCCTCTCAATACGATATAGTATTTTCCCTGCCCTCTGTGTCTCAGTTCATCTATGAGCGCATGTATTATATTTACTGTGGAAATCTTAACTAGCGGTTGATGTAAACAACCAATGGAGGCACCTGCTGTGTGTGTGTGTGTGTGTGTGTGTGTGTGTGTGTGTCCAGTACTATTCAGTCAGGTGGTGTTCAATGGACTTTCAATCTTTCCAGCAATCCATTTAGTCTCTGGCACCCAAAAGGAATACTAGTGATGATAGAAGGTCAAGAAGGAAATGAAGTGAAGTGTGAAACCCTGATGGACTCTAATAAAATTGAGGTACAAAGACGCAGACACACTTGTTTTATGTGAGGAGTGTAAAACACCATTGTGCTTATACCCATGTTTCAAAGAATTCCACAAGCTGCAGCAGTTCTAGAAAAGTGTCCAGTGATTGTACGTATGCATATATATTATAGAACAATAGTAATAAACAATTTTTTATATTGTTTGTTTGTGTAAACAAGTTTTATGAACATTATGATGATACTAGTGTTTTTGCTATAATTGTGTTACATTCAACGAGTGTATATATGAACATTGCACCATACTTTGGTCTCACAGGCCTCAAAAGTTATGTGAAAAAATAAAATAGTGAAAAAAACAAGAAATCGTCGAATAAAAGTAAACCAAAGTTTACCGGGTGAGCGGCAGTCGCAGCTGTTGCCATATGCCGCTCATTTTCTGCAAACTTCACACCACTATATCTCGGTAAGTACTGATGGGAAAAAAATTTTTTGGACTAAAACAATCAGAAAAATAATCTTAACATTTTCATAGGAAAAAATAGTTGTTTTTTTTTTTTCGAATATTTGTGACACCATGAGACACTTCAGGATTGGGCCTTTCGACAGTCAAAGGGCTAAAAGACTCTTACAGGAACCAGGAGAGACAGGAGGAGCTTAACCCTTTCAGGGTCCACAGGCCCTCTCAGAGATTTGTTCTCAGGGTCCCCCAAATTTATAAAAAAAAAAAGATTTTTTCTATTGAAAAGATAATCTTTTCTCGATCATAATGACACCAAAAGTATGAAATTTGATGGAAAACTTACGGAATTATGCTCTCGCGAAGTTAGAGGTCTCGACGATGTTTATGCATCGGCGATTTTGCCTACTTTGAGCCCTATTTTCAGCCAATTCCAATGTACTAGTTGACAAAAATCGTAATTATTTCGCTAGAACTCCATTTTTTCTATCGGTCCTATTCAGTGTCACACGACACTGAATAGAACCGTAGAGTACTAGAGAAGGTAGTTGTGTGACACTGAATAGGACCATAGAGTACTAGAGATGGTAGTCGTGTGACACTGAATAGGACCGTAGAGTAGTAGACAATTAGTCGTGTGACACTGGATAGGACCGTAGAGTGCTAGAGAAAACAAACCACCAATTTACCGATTTCAACTATCCAATACAGTGGTCAGAATTTAGCAATTTTGCCACTCTCACACAAATTTCAAAAGATGCCAATTTCCAAATAGGGTCCAGAATAAACAAGAAAGACATTCCTGGCACTAAAATAACATTTCCTCTGTTCATTAGTCACGTCCCCAGGCCCCTCTTACATTTTTGTTGCTTTCCACTTTGAATTTTTATTCTCACAAAAAAAAATAAGATTTACTGTTATGCAGACTACTGCATTAGTGTAGAATTGGTATAAATAATATCAGCGCACTTGTGAAAGAATGTTAGACTCACCAGTTGATGTGTATTGGACACTTGGCATGATTTGTTTACTTTTGAACTTTGGTAAAAATCGAACATTTCTGCTACTTTGAGCTCAATTTCAAGGTACTTTTCATTGTAAAACCAGTCAAAACCATCTCAATTTCCATAACATGTCTTCCATTCTATACAATGAGACCAGGAAAACTAGAATACAACAATAAATACTATATGAAAATATAGTGCAAAGTCTCTGTTTTAACCCTTTGACTGTCGCGGCCGTATATATACGTCTTACGAGGTACCGTGTTTGACGTATATATACTCATAAATTCTAGTGGCTTCAAATCAAGCAGGAGAAAGCTGGTAGGCCCACATGTGAGAGAATGGGTCTGTGTGGTCAGTGTGCACCATACAAAAAAAATCCTGGAGCACGCAGTGCATAATGAGAAAAAAAAAACTCCGACTATTTTTTTTTTAATTAAAAAGGCGACTTTGTGGTCTATTTTCGTATAGTATTTATGGTTGCATTCTCATTTTCTTGGTCTCATTTGATAGAATGGAAAACATTTTATAGAAATAGAGGTGATTTTGATTGATTTTACTATAAAAAGAACCTGGAAATGGAGCTCAAAGTAGGGAAAATGTTTGATTTTTGCCAATGTTCAAAAGTAAACAAATGATGTCATTGTCCAATAAATGTCCAACTAGCCATTCTAATATGCAGTCATGAATGGGTTGATGTTATTTATACAATTATTACAGAATTGCAGTAGTCTGCATAATAGTAAGTCTTCTATTTTTTGTTTGAATAAAAATTCAAAATAGAAAGCAAGAGTAATATCAGAGGGGCCTGGAGACATGACTGATGAACAAAGAAAATGTTATTTTAGAGTCAGGAATGTCTGTATTCATTCTGGACCTTATTTTGAAATTGTCATATTTTTTAATTTTCGTGAAATTGGCCAAATTGCAAATTTCTGACCACATTATTGGGTAGTTGAAATCTGTAAATGGGCAGTTTCTTGTACTCAATCGATAGAAAAAATGGAGTTCTAAAGAAATAGCTATGCGTTTGGTCAACTGGAACAATGGAATTAGCCGAAAATAGGGCTCAAAGTGGGCGAAATCGCCGATTTGTAAATATCGCCAAGGTCGCTAACTTTGCAAGAGCATAATTCCGTCAGTTTTCCATCAATTTTCGTTTTTTTGTGTCATTACAATCGGGAAAAGATTCTCTATCATTTCATAAGAAAAAAAAAAATTTTTTATTTTTTAAATTTTGCGACACCAGGAGACACCTCAGGATTGGGGGTTGCGACAGTCAAAGGGTTAATCCAAAAACACGGTCCAAGTTTTTTTTTTTTTTCTCATTACGCACTGTGTGCTGCAGGATTTTTTTTATACTGCGCACACTGACAACATAGACCCATTCTTTCATATGTAGGCCTACCAGCTTTCTCTCACTAGCTTTGAAGGCGCTAGAATTTGTGTGTACTAGTACGTCATGGACACTGGTGCATAAGCCGTACTAGTACGTCCGAAACCCTGAAAGGGTTAAAGCTATTAGTGAAATTGAAAGAAATTCGAAATATTCCTTTTCATATGCCAAAAACAAGGCAAATACCACATCTAGTATCGGGCCCTTACTCAGACAGGATGGGACTTACACAGATGACAACAGGGAAATGAGTGAAATACTGAAATCCCAGTACGACTCTGTGTTTAGTGAGCCACTAATCAGTCTGAGGATCGACGACCCAAATGATTTCTTCATGAATGAGCCTCAAGACTCTGTAAATATATGCCAGATTTCTGACATTACCCTAACTCTGATAGACTTTGACAACATGCCCATGCACTCAGCCCCAGGCCCAGACTCGTGGAACTCTGTGTTCATTAAGAACTGCAAGAAACCCTTCTCACGTGCCCTAAATACACTATGGAGAAGGAGCTTGGACATGGGTGAAATTCCACAGTCACTTAAAACAATGGATATAGCCCTACTCCATAAAGGTGGCACCAAAGCATTAGCTAAGAACTATAGACCAATAGCTCTAACGTCCCACATCATAAAAATCTTTGAAAGAGTACTAAGAAGCAGGATTGGAAACCACCTGGATTCTCAAAAATTGCATAATCCAGGGCAACATGGGTTCAGGGCAGGTCACTCCTGCCTCTCACAACTACTGGATCACTATGATATGGCCTTGGATGAACTGGAAGAAAATCAGAATGCAAATGTAATATACACAGGCTTTGCAAAAGCATTTGACAAGTGCGATCATGGCGTATTAGCGCACAAAATACGTGCTAAAGGAATACACCTACCATCCGACTTATGACCAAGCTTGGTTCCGACCAACCGGTCGTAAGTCGAAATGGACGCAAGTCGAACCTTTGAAAATTGCCGACATATTGGGTAGGGCATAATGTCAAAACTTTCCTATATAAACTGCCTACATAATACTGTAATGTAATGTACAATCATTATTTCATTTTTTTTACCATAATTTACTTCTATTGTTGTATTTTAATTATTTATGTACTGTATATAATGTATACATGGTAGTGATATGTATTGTAAATTTTACATCGCATACAGTATCATATGTTACCTGTGGAGTGGGTGAATACCACTGGTAGTGTCATCCTGCCAGAATGTTGTGTAACCTATACCCTAAGTAAAGAGAAACAACTCTGGAACGTGTGTAATACGTATCCGGCTGGCTGGCTGGGTGGCCGGGTCTGTGGTTGGCCGGGTGGGTGGCTGGATGGGTGGGTGGCTGGATGGGTGGCTGGATGGATGGGTGGGTGGCTTGATGGGTGGGTGGGTGGCTGGCTGGATGATGGGTGGGTGGCTGGGTGGGTGGGTAGTTGGCTGACTGGCTGACTGAATGTGGCTGTCTCTCTCTCTCTCTCTCTCTCACTTGTAGACGTAAGTCAAGTTATCATACATATTATAAATTACCTAGGATAACCCAAAAAATCCAGACAAAGTGCTATACCGTGGATCTGTGCTCCAGTGCCCTAAATTAATAATAATATTAACAATCATTATTATTACAATAATACATATGTACTAATATTATTATTATTATTAAGCTACAATATAATAATCGTGTAAACTCATTACTTACCTTAAAATATCTGTAATTTTAACCCTTTCAGGGTCCAAGGCCCAAATCTGGAGTCACGCACCAGTGTCCAAGAATTTTCAAAAAAAAAATTTGTTATTTTTTCTTATGAAATCGTAGAGAATCTTTTTGTGAAGGTAATAAAACAAAAAGTACAAAATTTGGTGGAAAATTGACGAAATTATGCTCTCACGAATTTTGATGTGTCAGCGATATTTACGAATCGGCGATTTTGCCGACTTTGACTCCCATTTTAGGCCAATTACATTATTCCAGTCAACCAAATTCTTAGCTATTTCACTAGTATTACTTCTATTCTATCGATTGAGCACAAGAAATCGCCAAGTCAACTGTTTCAACTACAAAATAAAGTGATCGGAAATTGTTAATTTGGCCAATTTAACACAAAGTTCAAAATATTCCAATTTCAAAATAGGGTCCAGAATGAACAATGTAGGCATTCCTGGCACTAAACTAACATTTCCTCTGTTCATTAGTTATGTTTTGAGGCTTTACAAATAAATTCCATTTTGATTTTTTATTCACATAATGAATTTTTATTCACACCAAAAAATAGAAGATTTACTGTTATGCAATACTGTAATAATTGTATAAATATCATCACCATATTTGTGAATGTATATTAGACCCACCAGCTGATGTGTATTAGACGTGTGAGGTCGTTTGTTTACTCTTGAATATCGGCAAAAATTTAACATTTCTGCTACTTTGAGCTCAGTTTCAAGCCATTTCCAGTGCTAAAACCAATCAAAATCATCTCTATTTCTGTAATATGTCTTCCATTCTATCAAATGAGACCAAGAAATCGCAAATACAACTATAAAAAACATACGAAAAAACACTGCAAAGTTGCTGTTTTAATCGAAAAATCATGATTTCATTTTTTTTCTCTCATTATACACAGTGTGCTGCAGGATCTGTTTTATGTGGTGCACACATACCACATAGATGTATTCTCTCATATCTAGGCCCAAATGTACCACTCACAGTTTATCAGAGTGAGCTGAGCTCATGGCGTAGATCTACGGTTTGGACCCTGAACGTAAAGCCGTAGATCTACGGGACGGACCCTGAAAGGGTTAATGTAGAGTGAGAGGTGAGTAAACAAGATTAAATGAATAAATGAGAGAGAGATTGAGAATGTAGAATGTTGACGAGTTATGTAAACAAACGTTGTTGTTGTTGTTGTTACCAGCCCTGACACGAATGATTCCTGTTCACTGTCAAGCCGACCAGAAAAACATCTCATATTTGTTAATTTATATGTTATGCAGCATGTTTATTATATAATTTTGAAAAAAAAATCATAGATGGATTAAGCAAAATGTCTATAGAGTGGACCCTCGCATAGTGCTATTAATCCGTTCCTGAGAGCTCAATGTTATGCGAAATTATCGTTATGCGAATTAATTTTCCCCATAAGAAATAACGGAAATCAAATTAATCCGTGCAAGACACCCAAAAGTATGAAAAAAAAAAATTTTACCACATGAAATATTAATTTTAATACACACAAACTGAAGAAGACATGCACAGTTACATGACACTTACCTTTATTGAAGATCTGGTGATGATTGATGGGATGGGAGGAGGGGAGTGTGTTGATGGTCTTAGTGTTTAGCAGGGGAATCCCCTTCCATTAGGACTTGAGGTGTCAAGTCCTTTTCCAGGGTTATTTCCCTTCTTCTTTTAATGCCACTAGGACCAGGTTGAGAGTCACTGGACCTCTGTCACACAACATATCTGTTCATAGAGGCCTGTACCTCTCGTTCCTTTATGACTTTCCTAAAGTGGTTCACAACACTGTCAGTGTAATAGTCACCAGCACGGCTTGCAATAGCTGTGTGAGGGTGATTTTCATCAAAAATGGTTTGCACTTTAAGCCACACTGCACACATTTCCTTAATCTTTGAAGTAGGCAACTTCTTCAATTTCTCTATCCCCTCCTCCGGAGCAGTTTCCTCAGGTGTGGCCTCTTACTGTTGAAGATGATCTAGCAGCTCATCAGTTGTTAGTTCTTCATTGTCCTCCTCCAACAACCCCAGAAAAGGACTTGACACCTCAAGTCCTAATGGAAGGGGATTCCCCTTCTAAACACTAACACCATCCATGGTCTCCCCTCCTCCCATCCTATCAATCATCACCAGATCTTCAATAAAGGTAAGTGTCATGTAATTATACATGTCTTCTTCAGTTTGTGTGTATTAAAATTAATATTTCATGTGGTAAAAATTTTTTTTTTTCAATACTTTTGGGTGTCTTGCATGGATTAATTTGATTTCTATTATTTCTTATGGGGAAAATTAACTCGTCTAACGATAATTTCGATTAACGATGAGCTCTCAGGAACGGATTAATATCGTTGGTCGAGGGTCCACTGTATACAGTAGGGCCCCACTTATACTGCAGGTTAGGTTCCAGGCTACTGCCAGAAAGCAGAATGCCAATTTTTTCCCACTTATAAATGCATATAAATGCCAGTTAAAAAGTTTACACTAACATATATTATGTTAGCAATAGAACTAGGCATTAAAAACAATAAAAAGTAAAATATACACACAGTACACCCATTACTTACCTTAAAATATTTATAGTCTTAATGTAGGGTGAGAGGTGAATTTTATTTGTAGGAAGTCAGATTTGGGAATTATGGTGTCCAGCCAGGGAAGCCCACCCCACCCCACCCACACGTAATGTGTACAAACCAGGCGAATTCGTCTAGTTTTCGTCACTTTACATTGTGTACAAGTTGTCTCCACGTTGATTCAGTAGAATAAATAGAGAGAGAAACTCCCATTCTCATGTAACACCATTTTGTAGAAGAAATAATGCCCTGAGTGAAGGCATACTTAGGTACAGGTACACATATGTATAATTATCAGTTATAATGTAGGTATGTATTTAAAAATCGGCAATTTTGCCCACTTTGAGACCTATTTTTGGCTAATTCCATTGTTCCAGTTAACCGAACTCATAGCTATTTCTTTAGAACTCTGTTTTTTCTATCGATTGAGTACAAGAAACTGCCTGTTTACCGATATCAACTACCCAATAGCGTGGTCAGAAATTTGCAATTTGGCCAGTTTCATGAAAATTAAAAAATATGACAATTTCAAAATAAGGTCCAGAATGAACAATGCAGACATTCCTGGCTCTAAAATAACATTTTTTTGTTCATCAGTCACATCTTCAGGGCCCTCTGATATTACTCTTGCTTTCTATTTTGAATTTTTATTCAAACAAAAAATAGAAGATTTACTATTATGCAGACTACTGCAGTACTGTAATAATTGTATAAATAACATCAACTCATTCATGACTGCATATTAGAATGGCTAGTTGGATATTTATTTGACAATGACATCATTTGGTGACTTAAACATCGGCAAAAATCAAACATTTCCCCTACTTTGAGCACCATTTCCAGGTTCTTTTTATAGTAAAACTAATCAAAATCACCATTATTTCTATAATATGTTTTCCATTCTATCAAATGAGACCAAGAAAACGATAATACAACTATAAATACTATACGAAAATAGACCACAAAGTCTGCATTTTAATTAAAAAAAACGGTCAGAGTTTTTTTTTCTCATTATACACTGCGTGCTCCAGGATTTTTTTTATATGGTGCACACTGACCACACAGACCCATTCTCTCAAATGTGGGCCTACCAGCTTTCTCCTGCTTGATTTGAAGCCGCTAGAATTTATGAGTATATATACCTCTATTACCTGGAGTTTACCTGGAGAGAGTTTCGGGGGTCAACGCCCCCGCGGCCCGGTCTGTGACCAGGCCTCCTGGTGGATCAGCGCCTGATCAACCAGGCTGTTGCTGCTGGCTGCACGCAAACCAACGTACGAGCCACAGCCCGGCTGATCAGGAACTGACTTTAGGTGCTTGTCCAGTGCCAGCTTGAAGACTGCCAGGGGTCTGTTGGTAATCCCCCTTATGTGTGCTGGGAGGCAGTTGAACAGTCTCGGGCCCCTGACACTTATTGTATGGTCTCTTAACGTGCTAGTGACACCCCTGCTTTTCATTGGGGGGATGGTGCATCGTCTGCCAAGTCTTTTGCTTTCGTAGTGAGTGATTTTCGTGTGCAAGTTCGGTACTAGTCCCTCTAGGATTTTCCAGGTGTATATAATCATGTATCTCTCCCACCTGCGTTCCAGGGAATACAGGTTTAGGAACCTCAAGCGCTCCCAGTAATTGAGGTGTTTTATCTCCGTTATGCGCGCCGTGAAAGTTCTCTGTACATTAGGGGAGAAAAGGGGAATTTATAGGCGCATCAGAAGAGGAGAGGTTAACCTTACTGACCAATATGTTCAGCTTAAAAGAGTAGTAAAAAAGGCGAAGGTAAAGTTCTAGCATGGATTGAGGCATGGCTTACCAATAGAAAGCAGAGAGTTACAATTAATGGAGTGAAATCTGAATGGGGATTAGTCACTAGTGGACAAGGATCAGTTTTAGGCCCTCTCCTGTTCATAATTTACAAACAGTCATAGGGTTAATACTTCTGGGTGTATGAAACAAATTAATTGCATTTACATTATTTCTTATGGGGAAAATGGTTTCGAAAATCGTCAATTTCGAAAATAGTCACACTTCCTGGAACAGATTAATTACGAAAAACGAGGGTCCACTGTAATTATATTCCTAAAGAAGAGCTAAACCCTTAAGTGTCACATAGCACTTGCAGAATTAGAGGTGATCAGGTTTAACGTAAGAAGGGAGGGAAGGCTTGGTTCTTCAGTCTCAGAAAACTTAGGAACTGCAAATACAACTATGCTGTTTATTAACCACAAAATTTGTAGAGACGACTATAATAGTAAATCTCATACCATTTATTAATTTGATCTAATATTGTTTTGTTTTTCTTGCAGATGGTTTTACACCTCTGATTTGCTAGTACGAGAAGCTAGCTTAGAAGAGGTGCGGAAGGCTAACGCCTACATGATCTTGTACGAAAAAGTGACCTAGTGATGTCTGGCAAGACATCAATATACAACTTTGATCTGTATTTTTTAGGTATTGAGCATTATTATTATTTTGGAGGGGATAAGGGTTAAATTTTATTTTTACTCTATATACCTCTCAAAGTGCATATTATCTGTTGTCCAGGATAGGCTTCCACTTTAGGTGTTGTTGTTACATATTGTAATTTTATCTTTGTGCTTGCTTTAAAAAGAATTTCAGAAAGGAATCCATTTTGTATATGAAAGATGAGGTCTGTCATTTTCTGTTTAGCTTATTAATCTAAGTGTACTTACTGCATGTAAAATTTTTAAGAGAGTAACAAGTTCAATTTTGAAACCAAACATTTACTTACACTGCAACAGTTTATTTACAAGCTGTCATATTTTGGAGATTCTCATGTACTGACTTGAGATTCAGGAAGATTCAGTTTACATTTTCATTTTTTATTTTCAGTATTTATTTTACCTACTTTTTATCGTGACTGTAAAACCTCCATCCAGAGTTCAGCCATTAACCCTAATTGAGCTGTGGATCCAGCCATCAGCCCTACAGGAGCTGTGGATTTAGTCATTGAATCTATTGGAGCTACAGATCCAGATGTCAGGTTCACCACAGCTTCAGGATGGCATGCCCTTAAGCCAGCAGAAGTGAGCTAGTATATATATGTTTATATGGATACAAGAATACAATGGCATCTCTACCCAGTGGAGATAAATGGTATAAAATACCAACATAATGGAAAACTAGACACAGATATAGTATAATGTGATCTGCATTATACTTCATTAATGTCTACTTTTCCACCTCTACCTAGTGATATTATTATTTGTGTATGAAATAATATCAACATTAATGCCTATAATATTATAACTCTACATTCTGGTGCTTGGTGAGGTGCATAATAATGTGAGAGAATAATAACATTGTCACACCATATAATTGTTGACTCAAGCAACAAGTGCTTGTTAAGGCCGAAAATAATGTGAGTGAGGAAATTAATGTTAAGCCAAGAAATGTGACCAGTGTGTCACAAGAACATAACATGCAAACTACACAATAATGCAGAGATTAGTCATCTGAAAAGGAACCATAGTTGCATATATTATGCCATAACTAGACACTGACATGCTTGTTACTGTCCCACTTGAGGTATATACAGTACTTGCAGGACAACAAAATCCATATGTTATTGGTCATAAGGCAAATTTTTTTTTACTAAATAAACATGCCCAAAATAATGCCCCTTGTTTTATGAGTGTAACCCACCCAACGGAATATGGAAAAAATATCAAAGCAAAATATAGTATTTATGCTAACGTAACCGCCATGTTAATGCTGAGTTGAAGGGTCGTGAGAGTCCCAGGGGACTTGGAGTCGATCTTACTGCTGTAAGATTGACCACCAGTGTGTTTTGTAAATATAAACTATATCATGTTAATAATTTTATTTAAATAAAAAATCTTAAATATCATTGTCCTCATTTTCAATAATAATAGAAATAATAAGAGAAAGGGAAGGAGGAGCAAGTGTAAATATTGCTGACAATGGCAGCCCAGTTCAGCCTCACATATGAATTTATTTCTTATAAAATATGAGTTTAGCACCCAAATTGATGCTCAAAATATAGTAATACTGTACTGACATTATGTCTAGTTTCCTCTTGTTTTAACTAATCATTTAAATAGAGGGCAGCAAAGGATATGTAAGTATTGGTAGTCCTCACATAGACTGAACCCCTTCAGTGTCGGTTCCGTAATATTACGGCTTTAAGGCCAGTGACTGTGTTTTTGGTTTAAAACAGCAATACACAAATAACCCACACATAGGAGAGAGGAGCTTACGATGACATTTCGGTCTGACTTGGACCATTTGCAAAGTCACTTTTTTGTTAGTGTGAATGGTCTAAGACAGACCGAAACATCGTCGTAAGCTTCTCTCTCCTATGTGCGGGTTATTTGTGTGTTGTTCCAGTCACGGTATTGTGCCTTTTTTTGTTATTTAAAACAGAAACTTTGCAGTGTATTTTTGTATAGTATTAATGGTTGTATTTTTGTTTTCTTGGTCTCATTTGATAGAAATAGAGGTGATTTTGGATGATTTACTGACTAAAAGTAGCTTGAAACAGGGCAACTACCTGAGATATGAGTTTTTAAGAGAAGAGTGGTGGAGCACCGAGAAAGGAATGAGCTTATCTACGACAACCAGCACGGTTTCAGGGATGGGAAATCCTGTGTCACAAACCTACTGGAGTTCTATGATGGTGACAGCAAGACAAGAGAGAGAGAGAGATGGATAGATTGAGTTTTCTTGGACTGTAAGAAGGCATTTGACACAGTTCCACACGAGATTAGTGCAAAAGCTGAAGGTCCAGGCAGGGATAACAGGGGAGGCACTGCAGTGAATCAGGGAATATCTGTCGGGAAGACAACAAGAAGCCATGGTATGTGACGAGGTGTCAGAGTGGGCACCTGTGACAAACAGGGTTCCACAGGGGTCAGTCCTAGGACCGGTGCTGTTTCTGGTATATGTGACCGACATGACAGAAGGAATAGATTCAGAAGTGCCCCTGTTTGCAGATGATGTGAAGACGATGAGAAGAATTCAATCAGACAAGGACCAGGCAGACCTAAAAAGGGATCTGGACAGGCTGCAGGCCTGGTCCAGAAACTGGCTCCTGGAGTTCACACAATTCATCCCACTAACAAAACATTTGCCCAACCCAATTTTCAATGCTACCCAAGAAATAAGCTCTGATATGCAAGTCCCACTCAAATCCAACCCCTCTCACTCATGTATTTATCCAACCTATCCTCCTTATGGAGGGGGATTCCCCTTCCAAAACAATAACCTCTCTTCCCTCTCTCCTCCTCCCTGTCTTCCATTCATCAACAACAGCCTTCAATAAAGGTAACTGTCATGTTGAATGTTCATTCTTTTGTGCATGTAAATCTATCTTTAAGGTAAAAAAAATTGTTGTTGATACTTCTGGGTGTCAGGAACGGATTAATTGTATTTACATTATTTCTTATGGGGAAAATTGATTCGAAAATCGTAGATTTCGATAATAGTAGCACCTCCAGGAACGGATTAATTACGAAAAACGAGGGACCCCTGTATGTGAAATAACTTTAAAAACACTTGAAATTTTGGAGTTTCCAGACACAATGTAGAGACATAGTGCTCACAGAGAATGTAAACAAACCGGGTGGGGTGCAGTGACCACATTAGAAAGTCAGGTGGGGGAGCCGTATAGAGAGTTTTGGTCATAACTTGAAATGGCTGTAAAGCGGGGCCCTACTGCATAGGTTTTTGGCCATCATCTTATCAGTGTTGAGGCTGGGAGACTACTCTCTCCTGTCTTCGCATCGGCCTCACGGGTATCTGATGGAGAGGTGCCCTGTTCCACTCTGTGAGAATTGTCAGGTTCCAGTTTCTGTTAGCCACATTCTGTTGGACTGCCCACTCTATCAACGGGCACATAGAATTTACCTCTAACGTTGTCACTGCCCTTACTTACCTTCCCTTCTTGCTGATGGACCCTCTTTGAACCCAAACTCTCTCAATGACTTTTTGATAGCAAATGATTGACTGCACAAACTTTGATGATGATGATGATGCCTCTAGTATTCCTCACAGCCCTTTCTACCTCAATCTCTTGCTACCCTCTACCCCTGCACTATCCACTGCACTCCATGACCTAATAATCATCCCTCTCCATCTTGCTTCCCAATACGCCTGCATCCTTCCCTGCCTGACAGTGCTGTATGACCCTTGTAAAGGTTTAGTGCTTCTTTTTTTATAATTACCCTTAGGAGCCAGGATTTTTATTTATGTTACGCAGTCTTCAAGCTGGCACTGGACAAGCACCTAAAGTCAGTTCCTGATCAGCCGGGCTGTGGCTCATACGTTGGTTTGCGTGCAGCCAGCAGCAACAGCCTGGTTGATCAGGCTCTGATCCACCAGGAGGCCTGGTCACAGACCGGGCCGCGGGGGCGTTGACCCCCCGGAACTCTCTCCAGGTAAACTCCAGTCGTAACACTATGTGTCATAAGAGGTGACTAAAATGCCAGGAGCAAGGGGCTAGTAACCTCTTCTGTATACATTACTAAACTTTAAAAGAAAAATGAAAGTTTCTCATTTTAAATCTGCCTTGGTGGGATACAGCCAGTTTGTTGAAAAAAAAAATGTTGTCAGGAAGGTAGCATTTACAGTGGACCCCCGCATACCGTTGGCCTTACATAACGTTAAATCCGCATACCGCTACATTTTATCGCCAAGATTTTGCCTCGCATACCGCTAAAAAACCCGCTCAACGCTGTTCGTCTGAGACACGTCTATGTGCGGCCTGAGCCACGCTCACATGTTCCGCCGATGGCATTGTTTACCAGCCAGCCTCCGCGGTAACATCCAAGCATACAATCAGAACATTTCGTATTATTACAGTGTTTTTGGTGATTTTATCTGCAAAATAAGTGACCATGGGCCCCAAGAAAGCTTGTAGTGCCAACCCTACAGCAATAAGGGTGAGAATTACTATAGAGATGAAGAAAAAGATCATTGATAAGTATGAAAGTGGAGTGCGTGTCTCCGAGCTGGCCAGGTTGTATAATAAACCCCAATCAACCATCGCTACTATTGGTGGTACAGCTGCTGCTGCTGCTGTACCACCGTCAGCTGCTGCTGCTGCTGTAGTACCGTCTGCTGCTGCTGTAGCATCGTCTGCTGCTGCTGTAGCACTGTCAGCTGCTGCTGCTGCTGTAGCACTGTCAGCTGCTGCTGCTGCTGTACCACCATCAGCTGCTGCTGCTGCTGTAGTACCGTCTGCTGCTGCTGTAGCATCGTCTGCTGCTGCTGTAGCACTGTCAGCTGCTGCTGCTGTTGTACCACCGTCAGCTGCTGCTGCTGCTGCTGTAGTACCGTCTGCTGCTGCTGTAGTACCATCTGCTGCTGCTGTAGCACTGTCAGCTGCTGCTGCTGCTGTAGCACCGTTGTTGGTGTGGCTTATTGAGAATACCAAAAAAACAATTAACCCCAGAGGATTTGCCACCCAGGATAACCAAAAAAAGTCAGTGTCATCGAAGACTGTCTAACTTATTTCCATTGGGGTCCTTAATTTTGTCTCCCAGGATGCAACCCACACCAGTCGACTAACACCCAGGTGAACAGGGAAAAATGCCTGGAACTAGTGCTCATATTGGTGAATTTAAAGCCAGCAAAGGTTGGTTTGAGAGATTTAACCCTTTCAGGGTCCAAGGCCAAAATCTGAAGTCACGCACCAGTGTCCAAGAAATTTTGAAAAAAAAAAAAATTATTTTTCTTACAGAATTAAAGAGCATATTTTTGTGAAGGTAATAAAACAAAAAAAATTAGAATCTGATCAGTACTTACCGAGATACAGTGCCGAGAAGTTTGTAGAAAATGATGTGGTGGCGGCAACATCGACGAATTCCACATACGCGTATTATATTATTTTGTTGTTTTAGTTGTTTTTTCTTTTCTTTTCCAATTTTTTTTCTATTCCTACTAACATTTGGGGCCTGAGAGACCAATACTGTATATAATTGATATATATATACTCACTGTATTGAACACAATAACCGCACTAAAGTTATTATCATATTATTGTTTACCACTGTTGTTTATTACAATAAACATGCACAAATATTGTATAATACTAATGTTCTATCATATATTTACATATTTACAATCACTGGACATGGTTTTAGAACTGCTGGAGCTTGTGGAACTCCTTGAAACAAGGCACCATGCACAGAGGCACCTTACATTTCTCACACATAAACCGAGTGTCTTTGCGTCTTTGTTGCCGTCGTTTTGTTTGTGCACAGACAATGCATCTCTTCTGAGCAAATTTCTTTTGAGTTGAAGGAAGCTGTATTATGAAATGATCACCTTCTCTCCTCAAACGCTTGGGTATATTGTGATGAATTTGAGGACCATGTTGTATTGCAGGTGTTGTTAGGTACCTGGTACTTCATTATGAGTTGTCTGACAATAGACAAACAAAATTCACCATACGGTGGTCTGTTACCAGTCTTTATTTGGTACATATTATATGCATTCAGCATTGAAATGTCCATGAGATGGAAGAAAAGTTTCATGTACCACTTGTAACTCTTACGAACACAGTCAACAAAACCAATCTGCATGTCACACTTGTCAACCAAGCGCATGTTTTGTGTATAATCAATCACTGTCACTGGTTTTCGAATACGTTCATTAGTCACTCGATCAACTTTGCCACTGTCTTGCATTTCATTATGGTGAATGGTTGTCAACAATGTGACATCTCGTTTGTCATGCCACCGTAATGCCATGATGTCATTGACAGTAAACACCTGCACGTCATCACCACGAACACCTGCGTTGAGCCTGGGCATATGTTTACGATTAGAACGCACTGTGCCACACACATCTGTCTTGTTCACTCGCATGAAATCACTGAGTAATGGGCTTGTGTACCAGTTATCGGTATATAATGTATGGCCCTTACCAAGATAAGGTGCCATCATGTTTCTCACTACGTCACCTGATATACCCAATAACATCTTGGTATCTTTCAATGTTTTACTACCCGTGTATACAACAATATCCAACACCAGGCCACTGTCACAATCACAGAGTACAAACAATTTTATACCAAAGCGGTTCCTCTTGCTCGGTATATACTGCTTGAATGACAGTCTACCTTTGAACAAAATCAAAGACTCGTCAATTACAAGATTCTTGAATGGATAAAAGTATATCCTGAACTTTTGTTTGAGATACATGAAAACATTTCTAATCTTGTATAACCTGTCACTTCTGTCAGGCCTGGTTTTGTCAGAGAAGTGCAACATACGTAACAGTAAGATAAACCTGTTCACTGGTATTATTTCACTGAAGGATGGGGTACAAATTAGCCGATCTGTGGACCAGTATGCTTTTATATTATGCTTATAGACGTGAGGCATAAGCATTATTGTTGCAAAAAGCAAATACATTTCTGCAACAGTCGTCTCTTTCCACCTGTGTAGTCTTGACTGTGGTGATAAGATCGTATTTGCCATGGTGTACTGAAAATACTTATTACTTTCCCTGACAATAATTTCCATCAATGGCTGGTCAAAGAATAATTCAAAGAATTCCAGTTCATTGGCCGTGGTTCCAAGGGGACAGGTAGATAGAATTCCACTTTTGAGAGTCATCAAAGTGGTGAGGGCTGGGAACAAAATTGGGATTTTGCTGCCAATCCCAGATACGGTTTGCTGGTGGATACTGGACATCATAGGCTGGTTGTACGGGTGGTTGTGGCGGGCTGGTGGGTGACGCTCCGCTTTGTCCTTGAACTGACGAGTCAGCAGCATGGGTCCCCGCGTGGCACAGTGAGTCACGCATGGCGGTGCCACTACCACCACCAGCCCCACTAACACCATCCACTGATGCTTGTGGCCCATCCATGCCAAGTGTAGCCACATCATCCTCACTATCACTACCTAAAACGGGTGTAGGGCCACGGGATGTACTCCGTCCCCTGGGCACAGCATAGGGTACACTACCCGAGCACATGCGGCGGCGAACATACCGACGCTTCACTGGTGAATATGTTTCCTCACTATCACTACTCGAATGATCGTCGAGCGCAATAAAATCACAATCCACGTCAGAATCATCGTCATTACTGAAGTCAGAGGCCAGGCCACGGGAAAATATTAGTTTTCTCTTACGTTTAGGAACACCCGACCGTGAGTCACGAGTGCCCACACCAGAGGTAGAAGGTCGAGGATCGTCGGGGTTTTCTGCACCATTATCGATATCCTGGTCATTATTTTCGGTCACTAACTTATCAAAGCCGTAGAATTCGTCTTCATTTCCACTTCCATCAGTGTCAGAACTATCAGACAGGAAGAGGAGAGTCCCAATTTTCCGGGGAGTGAGAGCTGACTTGCGACGAGGCATGGTGAACAAGGGTGACTGAGCCGGCGTTCCCACAATGCTATGCAGGCGCCTAGATTTTTTGTTTATGGCGCACACCCATGGCGCAGACCCATTCTCTCACATGTAGGCCTATGAGCGCTTTCGCGCTAAATTTGACGGCGCTAGAATTTTGGCGTAGATCTATGGTTTGGACACTCACCGACCAGCCGTAGATCTATGGGACGGACCCTGAAAGGGTTAAGAATCGTAGTGGCATACACAGTGTGATAAGGCTTGTTCTGGAAGAAAATGCCAAACAGGACCTACAGTACTCAGGAGGAAAAGGCACTCCCAGGACACAGTGTCTCATCAGTCATTGCTACATCTTCAATAAAGGTAAGTGTCATTTATTCTTCATTTAGTAGAGTAGTACATGCACAATATATATTGTGCATGTACTACTCTACTGTTGTGCATGTATCCTTCTCTTTGTGTGTAGGAAAATGTATATTTCATGTGGTAAAATTTTTTTTTCATACTTTTGGGTGTCTTGCACGGATTAATTTGATTTCCATTATTTCTTATGGGGAAAATTCATTCGCATAACGATAATTTCGCATAACAATGAGCTCTCTTGCACGGATTAATATCGCTATGCGGGGGTCCACTGTATAAAGTTCAGGAAAACTGGATAGCCAGACTTGTCCTGGAGATTAGAAGTACAGTGTCTACACTCTGAAGGAGAGGTGAGGATGTGCAGTTTAAAGGGTCATATGAGCTGTAACATCAGCATACTACTGGCATGACAGCAATTGAGTGAACAGCAGTGAATCTATTTCCTCTTGGGAGAGGGGGTCATCTTGCCTTGGTGGAAGGTATTCAGACTCAATTCAAGGAACGAGCACAGATCCAATTCCCTAGATCACCCTTGAGGGTGTGGGAGATGGCACCTGTTAAAAAAATATAACGTGTGTCTTACTCATCCACTTGTCTGTATTTATACCTTTTATTTTATGGCAATAGAAATGTATTGTGCAAAAAGTACTGGATACATTTATTCAACTAGTACTCTTATTTTCCAATCACATCAATTCAGGTACTGTATTAGCATTAATAAAACAAGGGGGAGGTAGATGTAAAAAATAATTTATTGAAGTGTTGTTTACTTGATAAAAAAATTTATAGGTCTACAATAAATAAAATAATGAAGTAGATTATATATATAAAATGTTTGCTAATATCATTTTACCCTTCTTAACATAGCACACTTGAGATTATTGTCTGAAGCCAATTTTAAACAAAATTGTGCAACATGAGAAGATAATTTAAATACCTCTCTACCACCTCACAGCAAACACAAACTGAAGTATCTCTTTTTACATCATTCAAGACTTTTGATTCCTGGAATTAAACCCACTCCAGCACTTTCTTGTATGAAATATGATTGTTCCAATTCTCCAACCCCTCAAGGAAGGTTCCTTGATGTTGGTGAGGGGCTCTTGATTTAGGGAATTGGATCTGTGCTCCAGTTCCCCAAATTAAGCCTGAATGCCTTCCACATCCCCCCCCAGGCGCTGTATAATCCTCCGGGTTTAGCGCTTCCCCCTTGATTGTAATAATAATAATCCAATTCTCCAAACACTGAATGACTCCTGTCTGTTTAATGCTTCCTCATGAAAATCTCTGAGGCCTAGATGCATGTAATAAAACTTTCAGGAAACTATTGCCATTAAACTTTACTGTTACTGTCTAGGAATTTTAAAGTATTCATACATCTATATATGCACCTATTAATAAACAACTTGCTAAATTTAGTGCATAATTACAGTACTTCCATTAAGAAATAAAACAGATATTACATTGAGAAATCATAGTTTATTCAGAGGAGCCTAACTTATGAACATCAGTTACCAATATCTACCTTACAAAAAATTGCTTTGTGAATGCTAATTTACAATTATGAGTACATGTAAAATTATTATTATAATCAAAAAGAAGCGCTAAACCACAAGGGCTATACAGCGCAGTACAGTGGACCCCCGCATAGCGAACTTAATCCGTGCAAGAGGGCTGGTCGTTATGCGAAATGTTCGCTATGCGAATTAATTTTCCCCATAAGAAATAATGGAAATAAAATTAATCCGTGCAAGACACCCAAAAGTATGAAAAAAAAAATTTTTTACCACAAAAAAATGTTAATTTTAGTACACACAAACTGAAAAAGGCATGCACAATTACATGACACTTACGTTTATTGAAGATCTGGTGATGATTGATGGGATGGGAGGAGGGGAGAGAGAGTGTTAGTGTTTAGAAGGGGAATCCCCTTCCATTAACACTTGAGGAGGCAAGTCCTTTTCCGGGGTTACTTCCCTTCTTCTTTTAATGCCACTAGGACCAGCTTCAGAGTCACTGGACTTCTTTCTGTCCATAGAGCTCTGTACCTCCCGTTCCTTTACGATTTGTCTAAAATGGGCCATAACATTGTCATTGAAATAGTCACCAGCACGCCTTGCAACAGCTGTGTCAGGGTGATTTTCATCCATAAAGGTTTGCAGTTCAACCCACTGTGCACACATTTCCTTAATTTTTGAAGTAGGCACAATGGATTCCACAACTGGCATAGGCTTCTCAGGGTTAGCCCCAAACCCTTCAAAATCTTTCTTAATTTCCATACTAATTCTCACCCTTTTTACCACAGGGTTGGCACTAGAAGCTTTCTTGGGGCCCATGGTCACTTATTTTCAACAAACAGAACCGAAAACACTGTAATAATACGAAATATTCCGAGTGTATGCTTGAATGTTACCGCGGAGGCTAGCTGGTAAACAATGGGACAGGCGGCACATGTGAGGCTGGCTGAGGCCGCACATTGGACGCGTCTCGGACGAAGTTCGCTGAGCGGGTTTTTGTCTACTATGCGGGGCAAAATTTTAGCGATCAAAGCGTTCGCTATGCGGAATGTTCGCTATGCAAGGCGTTCGCTATGCGGGGGTCCACTGTACGTGTAAAAGAACCATCCAGTACTGCCATTTTCTACAGAAAAATTCATTTCATTTTGAAAACTTAAAAGTAGGAACACCTGCAATGCAATCCGTTTAAAGGCTGAGGATTCTTTGCATAGTGTACAGTACAGTGGAACCTCGGTTTTCAACGACTTTTTTCGTCAAAATTTTGTCCCAGTTTTTGTTCATCACCTCGGTTTTCATTGAGTTGACAATGGTCCGCCATACCAAATGTGGCATCCCACGCATTCTGAGTCAGTCTGGCTTTGTTTCAGGGTGGTAGAGATAACTTCTACCCTCCTTGCCATCTTCCATACACCAACAAGAGTCTTCAATAAAGGTAAAAGTGATGTTAAATGTTCATTAGTCCTTTATATTTATTTCTCATTGTTTTCTGTATGTAAAACTATATTCTCTATAAAATGTATCTTTTTGTTAATACTTTTGGGTGTCTGGAACAGATTAATTGGATTTTCATTATTTATGGGAAATATTGCTTCAGACTTTCTGGAACAAATTAATGACAAAAACCAAGGTTCCACTGTATATACTTTGCAGCTGCTTCATAAATGAAATAATAAAAAAATAGCAGCCTGTTAATGTTGTGAGTGCAAGGATAAATAACCAATAAGTTGCACTGCCTGTGCTTCAACCTGCAAACAAGTTATTTATAACATGGAACAAAAAATGGCAGGCCTGTCCCTACAACTTATTGTTTCAATCATGGTATTGTGCCTTTTTACTCTTCATTACACAATTTGGTGAGTTTCATGGAACTTATTTGTTCAAAGAAAACACTACAAAAGGATGGTCGTGTATACAGATTAAGGATCAGCATTTGCAAAACAATCAATTACTAATGGACTTTTTTGTAAGTAGAGGTTAGTAGCTCAGCAGTTCTTAAGTTGGGAATCATCTGTGTTACTAAAGCAAGATGCTATACATTTATTTGTATTTAAGAAATTTTTCTGTCACAAATCTTCACTTTAAATATAAACATCAATAATGTTCATACCACCACATGTTCAATGGTTTAAAAAACAAAGACTTCTGCAACACATTTTTGAAAATCTAATTAATAACCACTATGGGAAGTGTTAATAGATGAACAATGGCAATGATTAATAGTACACCAATGGAGGAAGAAGTAACAGAGATGCAATAATGGTAAACACATGGAACTGCTATAATTTAGACAAATGAGACAACTGTACAAAAAGAAAATGACAGCTAACTTTTGTAAAGATACAATAGCATAAGTGTCTCCTCATATGTTCATTTTCCACATTTACATAAAATTTTGTGTTCACATTATCTTGGCCACCTAGGTATGTCAAATTGTAGTCCCCACTTTTCCTTGCTTTGAAAAAGTAAATTCAAAATTATTTTGATTGCAATCCAAACAAAAGCTACCTTATCAGGAAGCAGCCAACCCAAAAACTTCAGTTTCCAACTTATGAATGACTTGCATTTCTGGCATTATAACTTAGGTACTAACAAGTCATTTAAAATCACAAACCTAGTGTACTAGAGAAAATTTTAGTACAGTACCAAAGATAGTAGTGTTCAAAATAACTGCAAACTGGCATTCACGCAGACTTTTTCTTAGTGTTACTGTATGTCCTTAAGACCTTGTTTGTAACCTGTGTCCTCATAAACCACAAACACCCTGTATTATATGTGAGTTACGATGACTTTCTGGCAAGAGAAATTCAATGACTATCCTGTATTCACATGCTGACATATTGATACACAAAAGTGTAAACAAGCTGGTCAATGGCACAATGAGCTCACTCATCTGGAGAAAATAGAACAGATATTGAAATATACAGTAGTCATTTAAATTTCTCTTACTCAATGTGAGCTCATTTATGCTATTTTCATGCATCTTCTTTATCTTTACTGACCTATCTCTATTGGCAACTTTCTTCTCTTAGGAAGATGGTTGTACGTAGTCTGTTCTCCATACATACACAGTATGCAAAACAACCACAGGGGGAGTTGAATGATAGCTCAACACATCTTCAGGACCTTACAATGTTGCAAAAATGAGTAGGAAGTCCAGGTTCATTTATTCAGGGGAAAGGCTCTAGCCAGAGCCCTTTCTCTAAACAAATATACCTGGACTTCCTACTCATTTCTGCAACACTGAATACTCTTAAAGATGTCAATTGCAACATGAAAGGCCTAGAGCTATAATTCAACTCTCCCTATGGCTGTTTTGCATCTTGCAGTGCTTGTTTGTGATTAATGCCCCTCATGGAAGGTTCCTTGATGTTGGTGAGGGGCTCTTGATTTAGGGAATTGGATCTGTGCTCCAGTTCCCCGAATTAAGCCTGAATGCCTTCCACATCCCCCCCTCCCCTGGGCGCTGTATAATCCTATGGGTTTAGCGCTTCCCCCTTGATTATAATAATAATAATGTGATTAATGCACATATACAGTATGTTGACCAAGCCACAATGCCTTGGTTGGAGCCATTCACAACTACTGTAACCCTCTTGACTTGATAACTGTCAAAGACAAGCTAAAATGTCATCTAGTTTCATCTCAGATTTGTTTAATGTATGCTGTTGATTGCTGCAATGCTGTTGCTAATATATTTTTTATAAATATTTACTCAGGTTTGGCATATATTTTTCTGCCCAGTACTTTAGAGTAATTCCGAGAAGTACTAATTTGTGCATTATGAAATGCCTAAATGAATAACTAAACATCCTTGTATGTTAAAATAAAGATACATCCTCATCTATAATGTAGGATCAGATGAATATTTAATCCTTAACAATGTGAAAAATATATTTGCCAAATTGAAAATAATAGGGAATTTGAAAAAAAGAAAAACAAATTTTTGCTATTATCACAAAATTACATAATCATAAAAACACCCAACTGCAGAGCTTTAGAATTTATTGACCTACAAACATTATGAGATTGAGCCGAGTTCTGAAGTGACTAGTTATATATCTTTCTGGCTTGGAACCACACACCAGAGAATTAACATGAGCACTGAGAGTTCACATCTTCAGCCTCATCATCCTCGTTCATTAGGAGCCTCTTTGAACGTCCCCGCCTACCTGGCAAGCGACTGGAATCAACAGCCACTTCCATGCGTTTCATAACAGCATCAAGCAGTTGGTTGACAGCAGTTTCAACATTTTGCCCCGTTGCAGCAGAAGTCTCTATGTAGGCAAATCTGTGTGATGGCAAAGACTTTCTCTAAATGTAAAGTCCATACATTCTGGAAAGACAGCTTAACAATGAATGATGGTGAATGTTTGGGTCACATTTTTCTGTGAAATGGATGATGTTAAAATAATAATAAACAGATATTAAGGATAAGATGTCTAGAGTCAATAAAGCTTTGTAAGGAAAACTTGTGATATGATCATAAAGTCTAATAATCACTTTACTTTTATTAAAGATTTTCTTACTACGAACCTGTATAATTCTCTTCTACCCTTTTATTAAAGATTTTCTTACTACGAACCTGTATAATTCTCTTCTACCCTGCAGCTAAAGTAACAATGATTCAAAACTGCTAATAATATCTGAGGAAACAAGAAATGTTAGATAACAGCTTAGCTCTAAATGATCTCGAGTTGTGTGTTTTCAGATGAACTCTATGCTCACGACTATTAACCCGTCAACTGTCCAAATGTAGAGGTCAATTTTCTGTGTGTAATAAGATAAAAAAAAAAAGTTAGGGTCAGTGTTCACCGAGATACAAGACCGTGAAGTTGGTGCTGGATGCTCACCTGAACGCAACATGGAGTACTGCTGTTTGCAGAAATGTTGTCAATATACCTTTTTTCTTGTTTTTTTTTTAATTTAGTATATAATTTTTATGTTCTCATAATTAAGAATTGTAGTAGTTCTTGTGATTTCATCGCCAATGTTTATTTCAACACTAATATTAGGCTCTGAAACTGTACTCAGTCACAAACACACTGACATGTGAACATTTTCACCTGCCCTGGTCACATACTATTGTCTAGAAATATATACAAAGTATTTATAGGTCCAAGCAATGTTTTACACATGCTGAACTATATATGAAACTCCTTGAGGCATGATGCAAGACAAGTGTCACTCCACTGCTGACAGTGCAGCAGTGGGGTGACATTTGATGATCGTGCACTGCCTTGGCTTTATTTGCTTTCACTGTTACACATAATCATGATGCAGAGTCGTCCCATCCGATTCTTGAACAAGTGAAAATGCGTATTACTTGTCAGTCATGCTTATTATGCCTTAGATCTACAAACACAGTACACCACTTTGTCTGAATATTTTTTGGCTATCCTAGGTAATTTACACTATGTATTTATGTGTACCTGTGAGACAGAGACAGCCAATGTCAATCAGCCAGCTGGCTTGCCTGCTGAACACATATTACACATGTTCCAAAATTTCTCTCTCTACTTAGGGCCTAGGTTATAGGATATTCTGGGAGGATGACACTACCAGTGGTATCAGAATTGAGAAGATGTTGCACATGGGTTATTATCAATTTTTTTATATATATCCTCAACCACTTGTGGCCATATCCATCTCAAAGTCACTAAACTCAGGGTTAACATCACTTTCCTCTTAAAAGGGAAGTGTTAATATGACATAACATCAATGAATCCCTAGTTTTTGCCACGCTGTTTGCTCTAGCTGGCGGTCAATTGAACTGGTGGTCCCAGATTTTTTTAATACAGCCTCTCCTCACTTAACGACGGAGTTTCGTTCCTAAGACCACATCGGTAAACTAATTCATCGCATACTATAATTCAATTCAAATATTTATTTCCCTGTAAAGCTTACAATGTGTGTGGTTTACATGTTATAAGATTTTAAATACAAAGATGGCCACTCATGCCTAGGCACTTAAGGCAGACTAACACTAATTTTTACGCTATATTGATATAAGTTATATTTGAGCAGTACATTTGAACATATCAGATACATTCCCAGTTAGGTACAGTAGACCGTTATTTAGCACGGTAGTTATGTTCCTGAAAATGCCGTGTTAGGTAAAATCGTGTTAGATGAACAGAAGAACTTATGGGAAAAATAGGGTTACATTCCTGGGAGCCCCCAAAAACCCAAACAACTTTTTTTAGGCCTCTACATCTTACAAAAATAAAAGTGAATATGTAATTGTTGTGATGTATTATGTTGTTTTTACTGCTTAAGACTACAAATGTAACAGAAATAATAGTATTTCTTACCATAAATTGTGGGTGGCGGTGTTTGTGGATGATTGTGAAGAGAGTGGAGAGTTATGCTGTGGTCCTACTGGGCTGAGGTGGATGGTAGAGGTTCTGGTACTCAAGTCGATGGTTGTACTGGAGTGTCTAAGTCAGTCGAGTCAAATCACTGAGTAAGTCAGCGAAGTCATTCAGTAAGTCAGTCAAGTCAGTCAGCCACACAGACTCATCTTTACCTCTTTTCCTGTGTACAAAGTAACACTTCATTACGGCTACAGGTCATCTCTTGTCTAATATCTTTGTTTCTTTGTTAATTCTAAGACTTAAATGCTTATACTTTTTCTTGTCACTTTCAGCAACACTGGTATGGCTACTGGGTGTCATGATTCCCTGGCAGATACAAGATATAGTAATTAAAATATAACACAATTCACAAACACAACTAGCTTGTAACAGAGACAGACTGAACACACATGAAATACGAATGCTGGGATGGTGGGGTGGTGTAGGGGATGGTGGGAGGGCTCCCCCGCTGCTCCACAACAAGGCGGCCACTTGAGCAAAAGAGAATTTTTTTTTTCTTTCCCACAAACTGAACAGTGTTAAATTAATTTTATGATGTGTTACGTAAAATTGTGCCGCAATTCTTCAATCATGCAATACCTGAATCGTGCTAAATGAATGTCTACTGTACATACATAATTAGGTTTAAAGTAGGTAGTACAATTTATTTATTATTAATTTGAACATGATACAGAAAAGTACAAAGGAATACAGTTATTAAAGTGCAACATGCCAAAGCCCCTTGTATGCAGAGCATTATGGGCAGGCTTAAAATTAACTTAAGATTAATTAAGCAATGATATATTCAGTGGTAAAAATATTATTGTAAACAGATAACAATTTAGCACAAATGAGTATTACAAAGACAGGTCATATGGTCATTTACTGTGTTGCTGAGCATTCAGTAGAATGGAGTAATCTGTTAGGTAATGTAATTAAAAAATAACAAAGTTTGATTGGGTCACAGGTTAGACATTTATGAGATACAATAATGAGAAATATTTATGAGATACAATTATTCAGTACTTATTTATTTAGTTGTGGGTGAGTAAGTGATTTTTGAGAAGAAACTTGAATTTATAAACAGTGTTTCTTTTATATTCACAGGTAATGAATTCCAGATTTTACGGCCTTTTATGTGCATTGAGTTTTTGCATAGCGTGAGATGGACACAAGGAACATCAAAGAGTGATCTGTGCCTTGTGTTATGGTCATGTGTTCTGTTGAGGTTGGTAAGGAGACGTTTGAGGGGAGGGTTTATATCCGAGTTAAGTGTTCTATGTATGTAGTAGGTGCAGTAATAAGTATGGATGTTTTGTATGGTGAGTAGGTTTAGAGTTTTGAATATTGGTGGAGTGTGCTGCCTGCAGTAGGAATTTGTTATCATTCTGACTGCAGCCTTTTGTTGGGTAATTAGTGGTCTGAGATGGTTTATTGTTATTGAGCCCCATGCACAAATTCCATAGGTGAGATAGGGGTAAATAAGGGAGTGATATAGAGCCAGGAGGGCTGACTGTGGAACATAGTACCGTATCTTTGATAGTATGCCTACAGACTTGGAAATTTCTTTGGAAATTTGTTGTATGTGTGTTTGAAATTTGAGTCTATTATCAAGGTGGATTCCTAAGAATTTTCCCTCTGTGAGTTTTGTGATAGGTGATCCATTTATCATTATGTTAAGAGGGACATCTGTAGCTCTGTTACCAAACTGAATGAAGTAGGTTTTGTCAATGTTTAGAGTGAGTTTGTTAGTCCTCATCCAGGTAGATATTTTCTGCAATTCGGTATTTACAGTATTGGCTAGCGTGACTGGGCTCGGGTGAGAAAAGACGTATGTAGTGTCATCTGCAAATAGTGTGGGTTTGAGTAGTTGCGATGCATTTGGTAGGTCATTTATGTATATGAGAAAGAGAAGAGGGCCTAAGACACTTCCCTGTGGGACACCAACTGTACTTGGCTGTGCAGAAGAGTTTGCCCCATTTGTGTACACATATTGGCTTCTGTTGCTGAGGTATGACTTGAGGTAGTTGAGGGAGTGCCCTCTTATACCATAGTGCGACAATTTTATGTGGAGCAAGTCATGGTCAACTGTATCAAAACCTTTACGTAAGTCAATGAAGATCCCCAGTGGGACTTCTTTTTTCTCTATTGCAGTGTATATATGTTCTAGCATGTGTATAATAGCATCATTAGTATTTTTATTAGGCCTGAACCCAAACTGATAGGGGTTGATTATGTTGTGGGAGATGAGGTAGGAATAGATTCGCTTATGAATTAATTTTTCGAAGATTTTAGAGAGAGGGTGTAAGTTGGATATTGGCCTATAGTTATTCAAGTCTGTTTGGTCTCCTCCTTCATGGATCGGGGTGACCCTTGCTATTTTGAGAACTGTAGGGAAGGTAGAGGATTCAATGGATTTGTTAAAGAGTGTTGCAATGATTGGTGATAGCACTTGCGACGCTTTTTTGTATATAAAGGGTGGTAAAGTATTTAAATCTCCTGTCTTGTTTTTTAGTACAGGGAATTTAGTAATGCTATGAGGTCATCGTAATGTTTGCTTAAAGATCTGATATTGTAGTTAACGACAGTTATGTTGTTGTTGGCTCTGAGAAGTGCCTTTGATTGTTCTGCTGTGTAGTAATTACAGTTACTGTTTGATTCATTTAAGTCATTCAATAAGAGGTTGGTATCAGGATCAATGCTTGTTATCATATGTATAGTTAGAATTAAGTATAAGACAAAGTAAATATTCTAAAGCTATAAAATAGCACCTGAATTATTTTAACAAATGTAAAAATTTGAGCTAAGGTAGTTCTTTAAAGCTAAAATAAAGGAGACAATATAAAGGGACTAAAAAAATTTGTGGTGAACAAATAAAGTGGTAATCAAATAAATGAGCTAGGGAATATAATGGCAAAATAGTGAACTTATTACACTTTAGCACCTGAGAATAGCACCTTGATTATTTTAACAATTGTGAATACAGGAAGGCCCCGCTTTACGGCGTTTCACTTTACGGCGTTCCGCTAATACGGTCATTTCAAATTATGACCAAAACTCACTATATGGCTCCCCCCACCTGACTTTCTAATACGGTCACCGCGCCCCACCTTGTTTGTTTACATTCTTCGTGAGCTCAGTAAGCACTAAGTCTCTCCATTTTGTCTGGAAACTCCAAAATTTCAAATGTTTTTAAAAGTTATTTCATATTTTATATATACTCTGATAATTATACTTATGTATACCTGTAATTAAATAAACTTACATACTGTGCTGGCATGCAGGTACACATTAAAATCAGTAAGAGTGTCTTATGTCTCCAGACGTCATATTAGTAATGATAATAATAATCATCGTCTCATTTAAATGTCGTATATTACGTTAAATACACATTTTCATTAATCCATCTATGATATTTTTTCAAAATTATATAATAAACACGATACATAACATAAATATGAGATGTGGTAGCAGACGTCTTGCACAAGTGACGCCGTATTAGAAATGCTAATAATAATAATAATAATAATAATCACCGAGTCTCATTAAATGTTGTATATTACGTTAATATACACATTTTCATTAATCCATCCATGATATTTTTTTCAAAATTATATAATAAACACGATACATAACATAAAAAGATGATAAATACACCCTACAATAGAATAAATAAACATAAATATGAGATGTGGTAGCCAGATAACTTGTACAAGTGATGCCAAGAATAACATTTTCTCTAATCTAACATAAGAGAAAATGTGTTACTGGGGGTAACTGTAGAAAATTATTCCTTTCGTATGTATGTAAGTTAGTTTATTCAGGTATACACAAATACAGTTACATAGATTATCATACATAACAACATATGTGTAGAGAACCTAGGATAACCCAAAAAAGTCAGAGTGACTTATTTCCATTGCCTTCACTCAGAGCATCATTTCTTCTCAAAATGATGTTACATGAGAATGGGAGTGTTCTTCTTTATTTATTCTACCGTATCAATGTAGAGACAACCTGTACACAATGTAACTTGTACACAAACCAGACGTGTACACTTCGTTTACAAAACTTACCTTCGCCTGGTTTGTTTACATAACTCTGCGCCTGTCCTCTCTCATGCACTCATTCTTTCTCTCTCTCATTTATTCGTTTTATCTCATTTACTTACTCCTGACCCTACATTAAGACTACAAATATTTTAAGGTAAGTAATGAGTGAACTGTATATACATTTTATCGCTCTGGGATGCTTAAATATCATGGAATATATGTGTGGGTGGGTTGGCCTGGTATGGTAGCCCAGCTGACTACCATACATACCACACTTGATTTTTTACAATAAATACTACTCATCTCACCCTATATTTTAAGGTAAGTAATGAGTGAACTGTATATACATTTTATTGCTCTGGGATGCTTAAATATCATAGAATTGTATGTGTGGGTGGGGTGGCCTGGTATGGTAGCCTGGCTGACTACCATACATACCACACTTGATTTCTTACAATAAATACTACTTGTCTCACCCTAGATTAAGACTATAAATATTTTAAGGTAAGTAATGAGTGCACTATGTGTGTATTGTACTTTTTATTGTTTTTTTGATGCCTGGTTCTATTGCTAACTTAATATATGTTAGTGTAAACTTGTTATCTAGTGTTTGTATGCATTTGTAAGTGGAAAAAAAGGGTGTTCCACTTTACGGCGGTTTCCGCTTTACGGCGGTAGCCTGGAACCTAACCAGCCGTATAAGTGGGGCCTTCCTGTATATGAACTAAGGTAATCAAATAAATGAGCTTGGGAATATAATGGCAAAATGGTGAACTTATTACATTTTATCACCTGAGAATAGCACCTTGATTATTTTAACAATTGTGAATATATGAACTAATGTTGTTATATAAAGCTAAAATAAAGGAGAAAATATGTAAGGGACTAAATTAAATAATGGTAAACAAAGTTAAATTGACAGATAGTCACTATGATATAATATTGATTTAGGAGTAAGATCTGATTTGTTATATATAATAAGTTGAGCAATTTATTGTACTATAAAAAGTAAAAATAATGAGGTAGTTGGTAGTAGCTAACAAAATATAATTTTGAGCCTTGAACAATAATGTAATTGAAATATACACTAATTGCACACACAATATAGTCACTAAGATATGAAAATAATCTGAGAGTAGGATTTGCCTTATAGCATCAAGTTTGAGCAATTAATATCACTATAGGAATATTATTTGAGATAGTTGATACTAGCTAGTGAGGGATGGTTCAAGGTATTGCACAGTAGTGTAGTGGGAACATACACTAGTTTGTTATTTGTAGTTTAGGAGAAAAGGGAAAATTAGGTATGATTATAAGAGAATTTTAACACTGCTTAAGTAGGAAAGAAAAAGGTAATACAGATATTATTTAAGAGTAAGTATCCTTTTAACAAATAATAATTTGTGAATTGGGAATCAAGGAAGGTAACACAAATTGGGTCACACAAAGAACTGTGTGGGACATCTGGGATAATGAGGTAGTAAATGCTGTCTAGGTGGTGATAATACAGGGATTAGTTCAATATTTTTTTACTATTTATTAACACACTGGCCGATTCCCAACAAGGCAGGATGGCCCGAAAAAGAAAAACTTTCACCATCATTCACTCCATCACTGTCTTGCCAGAAGGGTGCTATACACTGCAGTTTTTAAACTGCAACATTAACACCCCTCCTTCAGAGTGCAGGCACTGTACTTCCCATCTCCAGGACTCAAGTCCGGCCTGCCGGTTTCCCTGAATCCCTTCATAAATGTTACTTTGCTCACACTCCAACAGCACGTCAAGTATTAAAAACCATTTGTCTCCATTCACTCATCAAACACGCTCACGCATGCCCGCTGGAAGTCCAAGCCCCTCGCACATAAAACCTACTTTACCCCCTCCCTCCAACCTTTCCTAGGCCGACCCCTACCCCGCCTTCCTTCCACTACAGACTGATACACTCTTGAAGTCATTCTGTTTCGCTCCATTCTCTCTACATGTCCGAACCACCTCAACAACCCTTCCTCAGCCCTCTGGACAACAGTTTTGGTAATCCCGCACCTCCTCCTAACTTCCAAACTACGAATTCTCTGCATTATATTCACACCACACGTTGCCCTCAGACATGACATCTCCACTGCCTCCAGCCTTCTCCTCGCTGCAACATTCATCACCCATGCTTCACACCCATATAAGAGCGTTGGTAAAACTATACTCTCATACATTCCCCTCTTTGCCTCCAAGGACAAAGTTCTTTGTCTCCACAGACTCCTAAGTGCACCGCTCACCCTTTTCCCCTCATCAATTCTATGATTCACCTCATCTTTCATAGACCCATCCGCTGACACGTCCACTCCCAAATATCTGAATACATTCACCTCCTCCATACTCTCTCCCTCCAATCTGATATCCAATCTTTCATCACCTAATCTTTTTGTTATCCTCATAACCTTACTCTTTCCTGTATTCACTTTTAATTTTCTTCTTTTGCATACCTTACCAAATTCATCCACCAACCTCTGCAACTTCTCTTCAGAATCTCCCAAGAGCACAGTGTCATCAGCAAAGAGCAACTGTGACAACTCCCACTTTATGTGTGATTCTTTATCTTTTAACTCCACGCCTCTTGCCAAGACCCTCGCATTTACTTCTCTTACAACCCCATCTATAAATATATTAAACAACCACGGTGACATCACACATCCTTGTCTAAGGCCTACTTTTACTGGGAAATAATCTCCCTCTTTCCTACATACTCTAACTTGGGCCTCACTATCCTCGTAAAAACTCTTCACTGCTTTCAGTAACCTACCTCCTACACTATACACCTGCAACATCTGCCACATTGCCCCCCTATCCACCCTGTCATACACCTTTTCCAAATCCATAAATGCCACAAAAACCTCTTTAGCCTTATCTAAATACTGTTCACTTATATGTTTCACTGTAAACACCTGGTCCACACACCCCCTACCTTTCCTAAAGTCTCCTTGTTCATCTGCTATCCTATTCTCCGTCTTACTCTTAATTCTTTCAATAATAACTCTACCATACACTTTACCAGGTATACTCCCCCTATAATTTTTGCACTCTCTTTTGCCCCCTTTGCCTTTATACAAAGGAACTATGCATGCTCTCTGCCAATCCCTAGGTACCTTACCCTCTTCCATACATTTATTAAATAATTGCACCAACCACTCCAAAACTATATCCCCACCTGCTTTTAACATTTCTATCTTTATCCCATCAATCCCGGCTGCCTTACCCCCTTTCATTTTGCCTACTGTCTCACGAACAACTGGCTCTTCCTCACTCCTACAAGATGTTATTCCTCCTTGCCCTATACACGAAATCACAGCTTCCCAATCTTCATCAACATTTAACAATTCCTCAAAATATTCCCTCCATCTTCCTCTAACTCTCCATTTAATAACTCTCCTCTCCTATTTTTAACTGACAAATCCATTTGCTCTCTAGGCTTCCTTAACTTGTTAATCTCACTCCAAAACTTTTTCTTATTTTCAACAAAATTTGTTGATAACATCTCACCCACTCTCTCATTTGCTCTCTTTTTACATTGCTTCACCACTCTCTTAACCTCTCTCTTTTTCTCCATATACTCTTCCCTCCTTGCATCACTTCTACTTTGTAAAAACTTCTCATATGCTAACATTTTCTCCCTTACTACTCTCTTTACATCATCATTCCACCAATAGCTCCTCTTCCCTATGTACTCCTTGAATTCATGCACATATTTTTCAGCCACTTTTTGGTCCGAACTGGCAGCCTCACCATGCCTTATCACACTGTGTATGCCAGTACACTTCTTAAATCTCTCAAACCAGCCTTTGCTGGCCTTAAACTCACTCACATCACCACTAGTTGCAGGCAACTTCTTTACCAAATCGCCATGCAACTGCCTAGCCTTTTCACAAATAATCGATGTCATAAGAATATCTCCTACTAATTGTTTCTTGTTTATCCACACCAATAATAACTTCTCAACATCTTCGAGTACTGGTGATCTCATTTTTGTCAGCATATTTACCCCCTCTGCAACAACAGCTTCCTTGATTTCCTTTTTCTTGGCCACGATGGAAGATATGGCTGTACGGGATTTGTTATACATCCTGGCCAGTTCACCACACGTACGCCACTTTCATATTGTTCAATGATGTTTTTCTTAAATTCAATCGTATTTCTCACCTTCTTTACCAAAGGCTTGGCACTAGAAGCTTTCTTTGGAGCCATGGTAGCTTATTTAGCACTTGCAAGCACTAAAATGAATGGAATATTATGAAATATTTCGTATGAACATGTGAGGGGGCCGTTGCTCATTGGTAAACAATGGCACACCGGCTGGGAAGGGAGGCCGAGGCGGCTCAGAGCGTGAGTATGCGTCCAGGACGAAAGACGATTAGCGAGTCAACGGACAATTTGCGAGCCAATGTTTGGACGAAATAACGCAACGATTTCCGAAAAGGACGACTATCAAGCCAGACGATTATTGAGGGACCACTGTACGCTGGTAAGTGAGGAGAGGCTCTATTCAAGTTTGGGATTTTGCTTGCTAGCTATGTTCCTACAGTAAAGAAAAAGACATTAAATTTAATGGCAGTGTCTGTCGGCTGGATGAGAGGTTCCTCTGGTTTAGTTAAGTTAACCCTTTGAGTGTTGAGACCCCTGCTCACAAATTTGCTCACAGTGTTGAAGAATTTAAAAAAAAAATTATTTTTTTCTTATGAAATGATTATCTTTTTCTGAAGGTAATGAAACCAAAAGTTCAAAATTTGATGGAAAACTCGAGGAATTACATTCGCATGAAGTTAACGGGCCCGGCAATGTTTATGCATCAGAGATTTTGCCCACTTTGAGCCCTATTTTGGGCCACTTCTTTGTTCCACTCGACCAAACTCATAGCTATTTCGCTAGAATTCCTTTTATTCTACTGAGTACAAGAAACTGCCAATTTATCTATTTCAACTAACACAAAACAGTGATCAGAAATTACTAATTTGGCCAATTTCACACAAAATTCAAGAAAGGCCAATTTCAAAAGAGGGGCCAGAAAAAGCAATGTAGACATTCCTGGCACTAAAATAACATTTTCTCTGTTCATTGGTCACATCTCCAGACCCCTCTTATATTACACTTGCTTTTCATTTTGAATTTTTATTCACACAAAAAAATAGATGATTAGCTGTTATTCATACTACTGCAAAGTTGTAATAATTGTATAAATAATATCAGAACATTCATGAATGCATATTAGAGCCACCAGTTGATGTGTATTGGATGCATGATGTGTTTTGTTTACTCTTGAACATCATCAAAAATCTAATACTTCTGCTTCTTTGAGCTCAATTTCAAGCTACTTTTACTCAGTAAACCATTCAAAATCACCTCTATTTCTGTAATACAGATCCACCATCACAAATCCAGCAATCAGTTATTCAGTTCCTTCAGTTATTCGGCACTAATTTTGGCTACCATAATTTCAAATTTCCAGGGTCGCCACACCAACCTGCTGGTACTGTTTGGTGGCGCTACTTGCTGCATGAGTCATTCCAATTTCTTTTTCTCCATTTATTGTTTTAACCTGCTTACTTTTAGCCCTAGCCATTGTTCCAATGAATAAAAGAAATGCTTCTCATTATGTAAAGCACCTACACAGTACATTATCCATTAAAGATAAGGTGGCTTTGAAGCCACTGTTGGTTGTCATGAGCTCAGTCTCATGAAGCAGGAGAATATGCTTTATTATTACGCTAATATCAACACTACAGCTTATTTGCCTATCACAATTGATCTATGACATAAGAAACAATATAAATAACATAAAACATGTTAAATACTCCAGAATGAATAATATTTCGCATAACACCGAGCAGTTCGACAAAGTTATGAAGAGGATATGGTAAACAAATACCATTCTCCTATCCCTGTCTTGGGGGCTTATATTAGAGAAAACGGAGTATAGCACAGGGCTAACTCTGATATACACTCGTACTCCACCATAAACATGAAACAAAAAAGTTATTTTCTCTCTATAGATTATCACACATAGCAGCATATGTGTAGAGAACCTAGGATAACCCCAAAAAAGTCAACGTGGCTTATTTTTAGTACCTGGCTTGGGTTAGCCATATATGATTTTTGGTAAATATTTGATTCCCAGCCAGGGTAGAAACATTAGGTGTGTTTCTTTACACCTGTTGTCTATGTTTACCCATCAGTAAATGGGTACCTGGGTGTTAGTCGACACTCCAAACACATCATCGTAAGACACAGTCGCTTCTCACCTCAAGAAGTGTTCCTTCGATCCCCGTCGGGGAGGGGAACCTATAGTCATCGTACCAGCGCCTGACTTACTCCTTCATGATGCTTGCAAACCGTGTAAGGATCAAACCCAACAGTGGAGTAATAAATGACTCTACTAAACTTGCCCTTGCTGCCGCTGTAAAGACTTGCCTACAAGTTAAATTTACAGCCATCCACTCGACGAAAGACTCATTCATTGCCGTCTGTACTGACGATTATGAAGCCACAAAGCTGATCGCCGACACTTTTATGAAAACCCTCAGAGTCCGACAGTTCACCATCTCCCCTTCACCTTTTTTGCTGGCGAAACGTTCCGTTTTCGTCAAACGGCTGGACAAACTCGTCACTTCTTTATCGACTGAGGATCTCAAGACCTCTATCAAGGAACAAAATACCTGGGCGTCGATTGAACTTATCACCAAAATCCCCAACGCCTCTACAATGATCAAGCTAACCTTCTCCAACATCGAGATGGCTACTAGAGCACTGTCTGACAGCCTAGCTATCTCCTACTATCATATCCATCCAAGTCACATAGAACCCGAACGTTTCGCCCACATCTCGCCATGCTGGACCTGCTACTCCTATCACCACTCAACGCCTGACTGTCCTCTGAAAGGGAAGAAGTACTGCACAAACTGCGGTAAAGACGACCATGACTTCAAGGAATGTTCTACTACCACTACCTCTCCTACCTGCCTCAACTGCAAGGGTACTCACCACACCCTTGCAGCAAAATGCCCTCTACGTAAAGAAGTCCTGTCTAAGAAAATCATTGAAGAAACCAAGAAGAGCAACCCTAAATCGCCAACATTGCAAAAATTCAATCAGATACCACCGAACTCCTTCAAGCTACACAACAATCGTCTCCACCCAGCCAGTCCCTCTCTGCTCTTCCTGACGCTGCTCCATCCAAGGTGCTATACTGTATGATGTATGCACACCTTACTAATGCTGCAAACCCTGGCTCATTCAACACAACAATCAATGAACTGTTTCGCCTAAACAACATGCCAAACTTCAACTTTCCAGACTCGCCACCATCACAAGACCTCCTCAAGCTAATTCCAGACATTGTTAACTTCACCTCAACCCCTGGTCCTACTCGTATATCTGACCAAGACTCTACTCCAGAACCAACACCACTGTCTACTGCCACCTCTCACCACCCACCACCAGCCCAACAAATCACGACCGACCAACACTCCCTGCCTCCTCTCAACACAGTCACAGAAGACGAAATAGTACCAGAACATTATGAACCCTCGGACAACGACGAAGTAATAGTCGAAGAAGAAACCACAGGCAACCGTTACCTAAGCCAAGCCTTTAATGGGTCTCTAACCTTCTACACCACCCCCAACCTCCCAACCGAAATGAGCGCAGCTGATATGCTCCACTTAATGAAAGAAGGAGCTGTTAAGTACACCTGCACCAAACCTCACCAAATTCCTTTTGAAAACGCATTATCTTACCTCGTGGCGAATCTGAACTGCTCCAACCTCAGAATGCAACTATTCCACATGTCCAAGAGAGACTTCAAAAGACTCAAGAGTGGCTCCATCACCAGCGAAGTGTAGCCAAACACACAACACCCTTCCCAACACCTGACGTCCAAACCAGCTCTTCACCTCAGCCTGAAGCATATCAGTCGGCGAGCACTGACTGCAGTCTGCTCTCTCCTCTGTTCCTCAACATGCCCTCTCTACACTGCCTCGCAGTGCCACGCAGCTGGGTTTAGCCCTGGCTCTTTCATCTACAACTCAAGACCTTCTTCTCACGACTGTTCATCGTCTGTCCACACTTCCCCACTCACCCACCGGAGTCGCAACAGAAGAGCCTGCTATGTGTGTTCTCAATGTCTGTCCCACGATCGACTTAGCTGCTGGGTTAAGCCCTGGCTCTATTTCTACAACTAAGAACACTCCTCTCCAGCACTATTCTTCGTCTGTCCCGTCTTCCCCGCTCATCCCATTTGGGATCTTACCTGAACTTTCGTTCGTTCGTAGTGTGGGTGCTATCCTGGGACACTGACCTAATTTTCTTGAAATACTCAGCATAACAAGTGCCTTTCTATACAGTAGTATGTCACTGATGTCAGCTAGGCCTGTATACCTTGTACATGTACGTGTAGTAAATAAAGATATTATTATTATTATTATTATTATTATTATTATTATTATTATTATTATTATTATTATATTATTATTATTATTATTATTATTATATTATTATATTATTATTATTATTTTCTCAGTTGTTTGTTGGGTTATCTTATTCAAACTTGGGCAATGTATGATGGAAAGATACTTCTTCATGTACACCAAAAATGAAAGAAATCAGACCATAAATAGCGGAGTTCACTTCTCAGCCATTAGCGGCCGTTTAACGGTATATTTTTGTATGGTTGTTATGGTTATATTCTCATTTTTTCGGTCTTATTTGATAGAATGAAAGATATATTACAGAAATAGATATGATTTTGATTGCTTTCATGACGAAAATTTTTTTTTTTTTTTTATTATCACACCGGCCGATTCCCACCAAGGCAGGGTGGCCCGAAAAAGAAAAACTTTCACCATCATTCACTCCATCACTGTCTTGCCAGAAGGGTGCTTTACACTACAGTTTTTAAACTGCAACATTAACACCCCTCCTTCAGAGTGCAGGCACTGTACTTCCCATCTCCAGGACTCAAGTCCGGCCTGCCGGTTTCCCTGAATCCCTTCATAAATGTTACTTTGCTCACACTCCAACAGCACGTCAAGTATTAAAAACCATTTGTCTCCATTCACTCCTATCAAACACGCTCACGCATGCCTGCTGGAAGTCCAAGCCCCTCGCACACAAAACCTCCTTTACCCCCTCCCTCCAACCCTTCCTAGGCCGACCCCTACCCCGCCTTCCTTCCACTACAGACTGATACACTCTTGAAGTCATTCTGTTTCGCTCCATTCTCTCTACATGTCCGAACCACCTCAACAACCCTTCCTCAGCCCTCTGGACAACAGTTTTGGTAATCCCGCACCTCCTCCTAACTTCCAAACTACGAATTCTCTGCATTATATTCACACCACACATTGCCCTCAGACATGACATCTCCACTGCCTCCAGCCTTCTCCTCGCTGCAACATTCATCACCCACGCTTCACACCCATATAAGAGCGTTGGTAAAACTATACTCTCATACATTCCCCTCTTTGCCTCCAAGGACAAAGTTCTTTGTTTCCACAGACTCCTAAGTGCACCACTCACTCTTTTTCCCTCATCAATTCTATGATTCACCTCATCTTTCATAGACCCATCCGCTGACACGTCCACTCCCAAATATCTGAATACGTTCACCTCCTCCATACTCTCTCCCTCCAATCTGATATTCAATCTTTCATCACCTAATCTTTTTGTTATCCTCATAACCTTACTCTTTCCTGTATTCACCTTTAATTTTCTTCTTTTGCACACCCTACCAAATTCATCCACCAATCTCTGCAACTTCTCTTCAGAATCTCCCAAGAGCACAGTGTCATCAGCAAAGAGCAGCTGTGACAACTCCCACTTTGTGTGTGATTCTTTATCTTTTAACTCCACGCCTCTTGCCAAAACCCTCGCATTTACTTCTCTTACAACCCCATCTATAAATATATTAAACAACCACGGTGACATCACACATCCTTGTCTAAGGCCTACTTTTACTGGGAAAAAATTTCCCTCTTTCCTACATACTCTAACTTGAGCCTCACTATCCTCGTAAAAACTCTTCACTGCTTTCAGTAACCTACCTCCTACACCATACACTTGCAACATCTGCCACATTGCCCCCCTATCCACCCTGTCATACGCCTTTTCCAAATCCATAAATGCCACAAAGACCTCTTTAGCCTTATCTAAATACTGTTCACTTATATGTTTCACTGTAAACACCTGGTCCACACACCCCCTACCTTTCCTAAAGCCTCCTTGTTCATCTGCTATCCTATTCTCCGTCTTACTCTTAATTCTTTCAATTATAACTCTACCATACACTTTACCAGGTACACTCAACAGACTTATCCCCCTATAATTTTTGCACTCTCTTTTATCCCCTTTGCCTTTATACAAAGGAACTATGCATGCTCTCTGCCAATCCCTAGGTACCTTACCCTCTTCCATACATTTATTAAATAATTGCACCAACCACTCCAAAACTATATCCCCACCTGCTTTTAACATTTCTATCTTTATCCCATCAATCCCGGCTGCCTTACCCCCTTTCATTTTACCTACTGCCTCACGAACTTCCCCCACACTCACAACTGGCTCTTCCTCACTCCTACAAGATGTTATTCCTCCTTGCCCTATACACGAAATCACAGCTTCCCTATCTTCATCAACATTTAACAATTCCTCAAAATATTCCTTCCATCTTCCCAATACCTCTAACTCTCCATTTAATAACTCTCCTCTCCTATTTTTAACTGACAAATCCATTTGTTCTCTAGGCTTTCTTAACTTGTTAATCTCACTCCAAAACTTTTTCTTATTTTCAACAAAATTTGTTGATAACATCTCACCCACTCTCTCATTTGCTCTCTTTTTACATTGCTTCACCACTCTCTTAACTTCTCTCTTTTTCTCCATATACTCTTCCCTCCTTGCATCACTTCTACTTTGTAAAAACTTCTCATATGCTAACTTTTTCTCCCTTACTACTCTCTTTACATCATCATTCCACCAATCGCTCCTCTTCCCTCCTGCACCCACTTTCCTGTAACCACAAACTTCTGCTGAACACTCTAACACTACATTTTTAAACCTACCCCATACCTCTTCGACCCCATTACCTATGCTCTCATTAGCCCATCTATCCTCCAATAGCTGTTTATATCTTACCCTAACTGCCTCCTCTTTTAGTTTATAAACCTTCACCTCTCTCTTCCCTGATGCTTCTATTCTCCTTGTATCCCATCTACCTTTTACTCTCAGTATAGCTACAACTAGAAAGTGATCTGATATATCTGTGGCCCCTCTATAAACATGTACATCCTGAAGTCTACTCAACAGTCTTTTATCTACCAATACATAATCCAACAAACTACTGTCATTTCGCCCTACATCATATCGTGTATACTTATTTATCCTCTTTTTCTTAAAATATGTATTACCTATAACTAAACCCCTTTCTATACAAAGTTCAATCAAAGGGCTCCCATTATCATTTACACCTGGCACCCCAAACTTACCTACCACACCCTCTCTAAAAGTTTCTCCTACTTTAGCATTCAAGTCCCCTACCACAATTACTCTCTCACTTGGTTCAAAGGCTCCTATACATTCACTTAACATCTCCCAAAATCTCTCTCTCTCCTCTGCATTCCTCTCTTCTCCAGGTGCATACACGCTTATTATGACCCACTTCTCGCATCCAACCTTTACTTTAATCCACATAATTCTTGAATTTACACATTCATATTCTCTTTTCTCCTTCCATAACTGATCATTTAACATTACTGCTACCCCTTCCTTTGCTCTAACTCTCTCAGATACTCCAGATTTAATCCCATTTATTTCCCCCCACTGAAACTCTCCTACCCCCTTCAGCTTTGTTTCGCTTAGGGCATCCAACTTCTTTTCATTCATAACATCAGCAATCATCTGTTTCTTGTCATCCGCACTACATCCACGCACATTTAAGCAACCCAGTTTTATAAAGTTTTTCTTCTTCTCTTTTTTAGTAATTGTATACAGGAGAAGGGGTTACTAGCCCATTGCTCCCGGCATTTTAGTCGCCTCATACGACACGCATGGCTTACGGAGGAAAGATTCTTTTCCACTTCCCCATGGACAATAGAAGAAATAAAAAAGAACAAGAGCTATTTAGAAAAAAGAGAAAAACCTAGATGTATGTATATATATATATGCATGTGCGTGTCTGTGAAGTGTGACCAAAGTGTAAGTAGGACGAAAAGTACCTTGAAATTGCGCTCACAGTAGCGAAAATGTTCTTTTCTTTAGCGAAGCTCAATACCTGTCCAATACCTGTCCGCCTGCCAGTCCAAATTCCAGTACGGAGTCAAGAATGGATTGACATTATTTATACAATTATTACAATAATGCAGTAGTCTGCATAACAGTAAATCTTCTATGTTTTTTTGTGAATAAAAATTCCAAATGGTAAGCAAGAGTAATATAAGAGGGGCCTGTAGCCATGACTAATGAACAGAGAAAATGTTATTTTAGTGCCAGGAATGTCTACATTGTTTATTCTGGACCATATTTTGAAATTGGCATCTGTTGAAATTTGTGTGAAATCGGCCAAATTGCCAATTTCTGACCACTTTATTGGGTAGTTGAAATAAGTGAATGGGCAGTTTCTTGTACTCAGTTGACAGACTAGAAGTAAATAAGTTTATTCAGCTATACACAAATACAGTTACATAGATTATCATACATAGCAATGTATGTATAGAGAACCTGGGATAACCCAGAAAAGTCAGACAAAGTGACTTATTTCCATTACCTGTCTTGGGCTTGCCATATATGATTTTTGGTAAATATTTTTTTTTCTCGGTTGTTAGTTGGGCTATCTCATTGAAACTTGGGCAATGTATGATGGAAAGATGCTTCTTAACGTACAAGAAAAATAAAAAAGACGGACGATAAATAAGGGAGTTCACTTCTCAGCCATTAGCCGCCTCTTTGCAGTATATTTTCGTATGGTTTTTATGGTTGTATTCTCATTTTTTGGACTCATTTGATAGAATGGAAGATATATTACAGAAATAGACATGATTGTGATGGCTTTCATAACGAAAAGTACCTTGAAATTGAGCTCAAAGTAGCGGAAATGTTGGATTTTTGCCGATGTTTAATGAACTGTGTAATTCAAGTTGGTTAATTTTATTAAGTGTATTCTAACCTAACCACTCTGTAATTCGGCAAACTCAGTAATCCGGCACACTACAGGTCCCAATGATGCCGGATTTGTGATGGAGGACCTGTATATCGTCCATTCTATCAAATGAGACCAAGAAAACGAGAATACAACCATAAATACAATACAAAAATACACTGCGAAGTAGTTGTTTTAACCCTTAAACTGTCCAAACGTAGTTCTATGTTCACTCGCATAGCGCCCCGAAAGTAGATCTACGTTATTTTACACAAGAAAACAGGTAAAATCGAACACAGATCTACATTCAGAGCGCTATGTTCGGAGCGCTGCACTGTTTGCTGCAGAATTTTTTTTTTTTATACTGCACACACTAACCATGCAGACCCATTCTTTCATATGTAGGCCTATCAGCTTTTTCCCACAAGATTTTAAGCTGCTAGAATTTTGGAGTTGTTTTACAGGACTGACACTTGCTTCAAAGCCATAACTTTATGGGACTGACACCGAAGGGGTTAATAGTGGTATCCTTGCAGTTTGTTTAATTTATGTCTTTGGTAAACAGAGTGCTGTTAATAATAACTGCATCGGATAACTTTTCTTGGTCAGTTTTATCATCATGGTTTTCAAGGTAATCATTTAACTGGGCATTTGTGTTGTTCTTCCAGTCCTTGACACCTTCTTCAACCGTAGTGCTTAATGAAGCTATTTGTTCAGCATGACTGGCTGTGGCTGTTTGTAGTCTTGCTGAAGTCAGTCATTCCAGGTGTTGTAATTTTCTGTTGAGGATCTTGTTCTTGAGGTTGGCTACGTTGGATTCGTGGTGAACCAGTGATGTATGAAGACTTGTAATTTCAGAAGTTACTGCAAAGATGCATGATATAAGTGCCTCAGGATCATTGGTCATACTTATGAGATTAGCAGGAGCACAGAAGCCTGGGAAGGAAGGGATGTCAGAAAGGGAGTCAGCCATGTTTGTTGCTATTGTTGAGTAGCCCTGGGTGGTGAGGAAGGGGGTGGATGATGCACCAGCATCCTGCTGGGTTGACAAGTTGAACAGTAGATTCCTAGGTGTATTATTGAAGTTCTTGGTACTGTTTCTTCTGTGATTTGCTCTCATACCAGTAGTCCTGGTGAGGTGAAGTAGGAGAGAGCTTCATTTACATGGAGCTTGGGTTAGTTGTTCTTCTGGCAGCGGGGAATTACAAGGCAGTCTACCTTTATTCGTCTATTTTATCAGGTTGCAGGTATCCACTTTTAGTTTTCTTGGGTCATGTTGGGTTCTACCTGTGTTAGTGCAGTTGTTCTTGCAATTAGGCCATAACAGGAGCTTTGATTGACCAAGGTGGTTGAAGAAATAAAGGAGCTAGACTGCTGCTGTCACTGCTGCTGCCTCTCGCCCTACATTAAAACTACAAATATTTTAAGGTAGGTAATGAATGTACTGTGTGTATGCATTTTACTTTTTATTGTTTTTTAATGCCTAGTTCTACTGTTAGCTAAATATATGTTAGCTTAAACTTGTTATCTGGCATTTGTATGCGCTTGTAAGTGGGGGAAAATGGCATTCTACTTTCTGGCAATGTCCACTTTCCGGTAGTAGCCTGGAACCTAATCTTCCATGTAAGTGGGACCCTACTGTATCTATTTTACTAGGTGAGTATGTACAGCAGGTGTCTTAAGGAAACACATCCTGTTTCCAGCCGTACCATGGACCTCAATGTGTGAGCTGAGTGTGCCAGTAATAAAGCTACGGGTTTAACCCTTTTAGGGTCCAGGCCCCCTGATCTGAAAATTGTCCACAGGGTCCAAGAATTTAAAAAAAAAAAAAAAAAAAAAATTCTCATGATATGGTATAAAAATTTTTCTGAATGCAATAAAACAAAAATTATGAAATTTGATGGAAAATTGACAAAATTACACCATCATGAATTTTGCTGTGTTGGAAATATTTATGTATCAGCGATTCTGCCCACTGGCTCCTATTTTAGGCCAATTACATTGTTCGAGTCCACCAAATACTTAACTATTTTGCTAGCATCCCTTCTATTTTATCAAATGAGCACAAGAAACTGCCCAATCAACTATTTTAACTACCCAATAAAGTGATCAGAAATTGGTAATTGGGCAAATTTCAAAGATCAAAATATTCCAATTTCAAAATAGGGTCCAGAATAAACAATGCAGGCATTCCTGGCAATAAAATAACATTTCCTCTGTTTATTATGTTTCCAGGTTATACACACGAATTCCATTTTGATTTTTTTTCACAAAGAATTTTTATTCAAACCAAAAAATAGAAGATTTATGGTTATGCAATTTCGTAATAATTGTATAGATAATATCAGCACATTCGTGAACATATATTAGACCAACCAGCTGACGTGTATTGGAAGCATGATGTAAATTGTTTACTTTTGAACATCAGCAAAAATCGAAAATTTTCACTACTTTGAGCTTAATTTCAAGCTATTTTCATTACTAAAAGCCAATGAAAATCATCTCTACTTCTTTAACATATCTTACATTCTATCAAATGAGACCAAGAAACCATGAATACAACCATAAAAACCACATGGAACTACAGTGGAACCTCTACTTGCGAGCGTGTCCACGTGCGAGTTTTTCCAAATACGAGCAGTCGATGGGTCGATTTTTTGCTTCCATACACAAGCAAAATTTCCACAAGCAAGCAGACCTCAAGGCAGGTTCCTTGACACTGGTGAGGGGCTCTTGCTCTTGATCTTGGGAATTGTATCTCATTTGTTTGTTGGACTATGTTATTGAAACTTGGGCAATGTATGATGGAAAGATGCTTCTTAACGTACACCAAAAATGAAAAAAATCTAAGCATATATAATGGAGTTCACTTCTCAGCAATTAGCCACCCCTTAGTGGTAATTTCAAATGGTTTTTATGGTTGTATTCTCGTTTTTTTTGTCTCATTTGATAGAATGGAAGATATATTACAGAAATAGATATGATTTTGATTGCTTTCATGATGAAAAGTGCCTTGAAATTGAGCTCAACCTAGGAGAAATGGTCCATTGCTTGGCTGTTTCAGAGTAAACAAATGATGTCACTGTCCATTCCAATATGCAGTCTTGAATGGGTTGACATATTTATACAATTATTGCAATAAGGAATAACAGTAAATCTTATATTTTTTGTGTGAATAAAAATTACAAATAATTTATATAATAATAATAATAACAATAATAATAATAATATGTATAATAATAATATGAATAACAATACAAATAATAACAATAATAATAATATAATATGGCAGTTTGGAGGGATATGTTGTGTATCTTTATATGTGTATGCTTGTAAACTGTTGTGTTCTGAGCACCTCTACAAAAACAGTGATAATGTGTGAGTGAGGTGAAAGTGTTGAATGATGATGAAAGTATTTTCTTTTTGGGGATTTTCTTTCTTTTTTGGGTCACCCTGCCTCGGTGGGAGATGGCCGACTTGTTGAAGAAAAAAAAAAATAATAATACATATATAATAATAATGTACTACATATAATAATTATAATAATAGATGGCTTCAAAAGGCCGTCACTAGATGGCAGTGTTTACCACAACAAAGAGGAGCGGTTGTGGCCACCTCCACCTGTTACATAATGACATATTTTATTCATTCTAGAGTATATATCGTGTTTCTATGTTATTTATATTGTTTGTTGTGTCATATTAGATGAACTGTGATATATAAATAAGCCATATAGATGATATTAGTGAAATTATTCATGAAGTATTTTGCCGGTCTCCAGACAAACTCTCGTCCACCGCCGACACCGCCCATACCACTACATGAATGGCATATTTTATTCATTCTAGAGTATATATCATGTTTCTATGTTATTTATATTGTTTATTATGTCATATTAGATGAATTGAGATAGATAAATAAGCCGTAGAGTTGATATTAGCGGGATTATTGAAGTACAGAATTCCACTGGAACGGATTAATTGCATTTCAATTAATTTAAATGAGGAAAATTGACTCTGCAAACGAGCAAATCCAGTTGCGAGCAAGGTCATGGAACAGATTAAACTTGCAAGTAGAAGTTCCACTGTACACCGCAAAGTCAGTTTTAATCCTAAAACAGCACTGCGTGCTGCAGGATTTTTTAATATGATGTACACTTACCACAAAGATACATTCTCTCATATCTAGGCCCAAATTTACTGCTCACAGCTTATCTGAGTGAGCTGAGCTCATGATGTAGAACTACAGCACTGACCCTGGCTTCAAAGCTGTAAAACTACAGCATGGACCCTTAAAGGGTTAAGAAAAGGATCTGCATATAACAACTTACCCCAACTTCTCGGCAACATCTTTGGCCCGCTGCTCCGACACAACACGCTCCTCAACAAGGTCCACCTTATTTCCACACAAGATTATGTCGGGGTTTTCACAGTAGGCATGAGTCTGCAAAAACACATCCATATTATGCATATGCTCAAAACCATATTCATAAGATCAAGGTATTAAGGGCTTACCAAGCTTTAAAATTTTTTGGGGTTTCAGTTAACATGAGTGTGTGTGTATTACTGTCATGCTGGGAGCTGTGTGAAGAACAGAAACTAATGAACCAGTTGTGCTTCCTAGCAGTCTAACTTATTAACGAGTGTTTTTGTAACTCAAAACCTAATAATAATAATAATAATAATAATAATTATTATTATCAAGTTGAGCAGTAATCCCGAAAGGGTCATACAGTGCTGTATAATCTTACATAATTGCCACTTATGTAAAACCACATACGGTAGGGCCCCGCTGTACGGCGTTTTGCCCTACAGTGTTCCGCTAATATGGCAATTTCAAATTATGACCAAAATTTGCTATACAACGAAGTCTTTCAAATATGGTGCGCCCCACCCGGTTTGTTTACATTCTCCATGAGCACAACTCTATTATGTCTGGAAACTTTCCAAAATTTCAAGTGTTTTAAAGTTATTTCATATTTTATATGTACATACTCTGATAATTATACTTATGTGCAGCTGTACCTAAATATGCTTACACACTGTGCTGGTGTGCAGGTACACATTAAAATCACTAAGAGTCTCTCCACTCATGATGCCACAGTAATACAGTAGGGTCCCACTTATATGGCAGGTTAGGTTCCAGGCTACTGTCAGAAAGCAGACATCGCCGGAAAGTAGAATGCCATTTTTTTCCACTTATAAATCCATATAAATGCCAGATAACAAGTTTACACTAATATATATTAAGTTAGCAATAGAACTAGGCATTAGAAACAATAAAAAGTATAATACACACACAGTACACCCATTATTTACCTTAAAATATTTGTAGTCTTAATGTAGGGTGAGAGGTGAGTCATATATATTTGTAGGAAGTCAGATCTGGGAGGCATGGTAGCCAGCCAGGTCAGCCCACTCCACCCCACCAATGTGTAATATACTACAACATATAATTAAAGTGCCCAAGTGCAATAAAATACATATACAATGGACCCTCGGTTATCAACCGTAATCCGTTCCAGATGGTCAGCCTAAGACCAAAATGGCCGAAAACCATCACATGTCCTCGGACCAAGAGTAACACACCTAGCTTGACTGGGTGCTCGGTTCTTGTAGGATTGTGTGGTTCAGTGGGTTAAGGCGTTATGTGATTTTCGCTCACCATGAGGCAGGGCCAAAACTACATGGGTTTGAATCCTTGGCTAGTCGCAGTGTTGTTACTGATTCAATACCACTCGTTCGTGGTCACAATAATACATGTATATATATGTACTGCTTGTGGAGGCTAGTACACCAAAAGGGCATAAGAATGAAATTAGCTTAGAGGTACCCACATCACCGTATGTCCTCGAACCAAGAGTAACACATCTAGCTTGCCTGGGTGCTTGGTTTTTGTAGGATTGTGTGGTTCAGTGGATTAAGGTGTCATTTGATTTTCACTCACCACGAGGCAGGGCCAAAACTACATGGGTTCGAATCCTCAGCTAGTCACAGTGTTGTTATTGTGTACCTGTGTGGTAACCAGGCAGAAGGAAAACATTATGTTTTCTCTGATCCAGCACCAGAGAAAACGTGAATGAATTTGCATTTGGCCTAGTCACTCTCCCACTCCGCTTTTGTTTACAATTCTCGGCATTATCTATTAATTCTCCCTTCATTTACGATGGCATCTAAAGGTAGTTGTTAGAAACGCTTAAATTCAGTGAACAAGATATATCACTGGCAATAATATGGCTCTGGGCTGCAGTGTAGGTAGCCAGAAGGAGTAACCAAGGAGGGCTACACCTACCGGCTACCTACACTGACTTCCTACAAATACTACTCACCTCTCATCCTACATTAAGACTACACATATTTTAAGGTTAATAATGAGTGTATGGTATGTGTATTTTCTCTCTCTCTCTGAGTTGCTTTAAATATCATATATTAAGTATGAGACAGGAAGCCAGGGCTACCTACACCCGATTTCCTACAAATAAGTACAGTGGAACCTCTACTTACAGGTGCATCCACATGCGAGTTTTTCCAGATACAAGCAGTCACTTGGTTGATTTTTTGCTTCCAGACATGAGCTAAATTTCCAGATGCAAACAGGCCTCAAGGGAGGTTCCTTGATGCTGGTGAGGGGCTCTTGCTCTTGATCGAGAGAAATGGATCTCAGTTGTTTGTTGGACTATCTTATTGAAACTTGGGCAGTGTATGATGGAAAGATGCTTCTTAATGTACACCAAAAATGAAAGAAATCAGACCATAAATAACGGAGTTCACTTCTTAGCTATTAGCCGCCCCTCAGCGGTATTTTCGTATGGTTTTTATGGTTGTATTCTCATTTTTTTTTTATCTCATTTGATAGAATGGAAGATATATTACAGAAATAGGTATGATTTTGATTGCTTTCATGATGAAAAGTACCTTGAAATTGAGCTCAAATTACCAAAAATGTTCGATTCTTTGGCGATGTTCAAGAGTAAACAAATGACATCACTGTTCATTCCAATATGCAGTCACGAATGGGTTGACATTATTTATACAATTATTACAATAATGCAGTAGTCTGCATAACGGTAAATCTTCTATTTTTTGTGTGAATAAAAATTACAAATTATGTATATTGTAATATCAGGTAGTAGGTTGGTAGACAGCAACCACCCAGGGAGGTACTACCGTCCTGCCAAGTGTGTGTAAAACGAAAGCATGTAATTGTTTTACATGATGGTAGGATTGCTGGTGTCTTTTGTCTGTCTCATAAATATGCAAGATTTCAGGTATGTCTTGCTACTTCTACTTACACTTAGGTCACACTACACATACATGTACAAGCATATGCATGTATATACACACCCCTCTGGGTTTTCTTCTATTTTCTTTACAGTTCTTGTTCTTGTTTATTTCCTCTTATCTCCATGGGCAAGTGGAACAGAATTCTTCCTCCGTACGCCATGCGTGTTGTAAGAGGCGACTAAAATGCTGGGAGCAAGGGGCTAGTAACCCCTTCTCCTGTATATATTACTAAATGTAATATATCCCGCCTCGGTGGGATACGGCCGATGTGTTGAAAGAAAGAAAGTATACTGTAATAATAATATGTATAATAATAATAGTATAATAATACGAACAGCTCTAAACTCAAACAATTATGTAAGTGTATTTATGTAAGTGCTTTTGTAAGTGTATTTTTGGGGGTCTGAAACAGATTAATCTAACTTATATTATTCCTTATGGATACAAATTCGTTTAGTATCGGCACTCGAACAGCCTTCTGTAACAAAATAAATTTGTATCCCGAGGTACAACTGTATACAATAATAATAATAATAATAATATTATTATTATTATTAATATGTAAAATAATAATACATGTATAATAATAATGTACTATATAATAATAGATGGCTTCAAAAGGCTGTCACTAGATGGCAGTGATTACCACAACAATGCGGGAATAGTTGTGGCCGCCTCCACCTGTCACATAATGACACGTTTTATTTATTCTAGAGTATATATCAGGTTTCTATGTTATTTATATGGTTTATTATGTCATATTAGATGAATTTTGATAGATAAATTAGCCATATAGATGATATTAGCGAAATAGTGAAGTATCTTGTCGTGCCTCCTGAGAGCCAGAACGGATTTATTACATTTCAATTAATTTAAATGAGGAAAATTGACTCTGCAAATGAGCAAATCCAGATGCGAGCCAGGTCATGGAATGGATTAACCCTTAAACGGTCCAAGCTTATATATACATTCTCTCGCGTAGCGCCCCAAACGTATATATATGTTTCATTTTTTATTCATTTTGAACATAGGTGCAATAGGCCCGAGTCGCCTAGACATGAGAGAATGGGTGTGCGCACTAAGTGTGTGCCATATGAAAAAATTGGGGACGCCTGGATATCACATGCTCTTTTTTTCTATAAAAAAAAAATTTTTCCTCAAAATATTCGGGGCACTGCGCAGGTGAACGTGTATATACGTATATGTTTGGACCGTTTAAGGGTTAAACTTGTAAGTGGAGGTTCCACTGTACTACTCGCCTCTTGCCCTACATTAAGACTACAAATATTATGCCTATTATGCCTAGGCATAATAGAGGGTCTCTTTGCACTGCAACCCATTATTGTAAATACAAAAGCTCAATATACTATTTGCAAAGACATAAATAAATAAATAAATTAAATAAATAAAAACAAAAAGGAAAGTAATGAATGTACTGTGTATGTATTTAACTTTTTATTGTGTTTTCTAATATAAGTTAGTGTAAACTTGTTATCTGGCATTTATATGAATTTATAAATAGAAAAAAATGGTGTTCTGCTTTCCGGCGATGTCTACTTTCCGGCAATAGCCTGGAAGCTAACCTGTTGTATAAGTGAGGCCCTACTGTATTAAATATTTTTCATGGACCTCATTCACAGATGTTCATAACTCAGGTGTTTACAGGTTAGGGACCCTTAGTGTCTCCCTTAACAAATATGTCTGGGAAGCTTCATCTATATATAATTTTGAACATTTTAGCATGTGAAAAGGACTCGGGAATAACGGTAAGCAGAAATCTGAAGCCACGGCAGCAGTGTCTAAGCATATGCAAGAAGGCTAACAGATTACATGGAAGTATATTAAGAATCAACAGGTTAAGTTACAGATCTAAGCACTATACATCTTTAGTAAGGACTTATTTAGATTATGCTGCTCAGTTTTGGTCCCCATATTAAAGATTACCCTAAGTAGTAGGCTGGTAGGCAGCAACCACCCAGGGAGGTACTACTGTCCTGCTAAGAGACTGTGAAATGGAAACCTGTAATTGTTTTACATGATGTCTTTTTTTTTGTCTCATAAGCAAACAACATTTCAGGTATGTCTTGCTACCGCTACTTACACTTAGGTCACACTACACATGCTTGTACAAGCATATATATACATGTATATATACACCCATCTGGGTTTTCTTCTATTTTTCTTACTACAGCCTTTCCTCACTTAACAACGAAGTTCCGTTCCTAAGACAGCGTTGGTAAACGAATTCATCGCTAAGTGAGGAGCATACTATAATGGTAGTGAGTTTGTGTCAACCATTTTTTGATATTGTTTTAATGTCACCTTTGCATCATTTATAACATTTCTGGTATATTTTTAAATGTTTATACAGTAGTGTACTGTATACTGAAATAAACAAATAAAGGAAACCAGCTCTAATATATATTAGTTAGGAATGAATACTGGTCAGAGAGCCCATCATAAGTCCAAGGCGTTTACCTGGAGTTTACCTGGAGAGGGTTTTGGGGGTCAACAACCCCACGGCTCAGTCTGAGACCAGGCCTCATGGTGGATCAGGGTCTGATCAACCAGGCTGTTACTGCTGGCCGCACACAAGCTGACATATGAACCACAGCCCGGTTAGTAAGGTACTGACTTTAGGTGCCTGTCCAGTGCCTTCATGAAGACAGCCAGGGGTCTATTGGTAATCCCCCTTATGTATGCTGGGAGGCAATTGAACAGTCTTGGGCCCCGGTCACTTATTGTGTTGTCTCTCAGTGTACTCATGGCGCCCCTGCTTTTCATCGGGGGAATGTTGCATCTCCTGCCGAGTCTTTTGCTTTTATATGGAGTGATTTTCGTGTGCAGGTTTGGTACCAATCCCTCCAGGACCTTCCAAGTGTATATTATCATGTATCTCTCTCACCTGCATTCAAAGGAATACAGATCAAGGACCTTCAACCATTCCCAGTAGTTTAGGTCCCTTATCGCACTTATATGTGCCATGAAAGTCCTTTGTACACTCTCCAGGTTTGCAATGTCGCCAGCCTTGAAGGGGGCCGTTAGTGTACAGCAGTATTCCAGCCTAGAGAGCACAAGTGATTTGAAGAGAATCATTATGGGCTTGGCATCCCTAGTTTTGAAGGTTCTCATCTTCAAGTTTTCCATATCTGAGTAGTTGAAATTTCTCCTCGCTGGACTTCAGATTGTTTTGAGTGGCCCATTCGAAGATTTGGTTGATGTCCACTTGGAGTCTCGCAGTGTCTTCAATGGAGATCACTGCCATGGTGATCCGGGTGTCATCTGCAAAGGAAGACACGGAGCTATGGCTTACATCTCTGTCTATGTCAGAAATGAGAATGAGGAATAGAATGGGAGTGCTGTGCCTTGTGGAACAGAGGTTTTTACCATGGCTGCCTGGGACTTTACTCTGTTTACTATTACTCTTTGTGTTCTATTTGTCAGGAAGTTGTAGATCCATCTACCAACTTTTCCTGTTATTCCTTTATCCCTCATTTTGTGTGCTATTACACCATGGTCATACTTGTCAAAAGCTTTTGCAAAGTCTGTGTATACATCTGTGTTTTGTTTATCCTCTACAGCATCCAGGACCTTGTCATAGTGGTCCAGTAGCTGGAACAGGCAGGAGAGACCTGCTCTAAACCCATGTTGCCCTGGGTTGTGTAACTGATGGGTATCTAGGTGGTTGGCTATCTTGCTTCTTAGAACCCTCTCAAAGATTTTTATGATATGGGATGTTAGTGCTATCAGTCTGTAGTTCTTTGCAATTGCTTTACTGCTACCTCTGTGGAGTGGGGCTATGTCTGCTGTTTTTAGTGTGTGTGTGGGATGACCCCTGTGTCCATGCTCTCTCTCCATAAAATGCTGAAGGAACGTGGTAGGGGCTTCTTGCAATTCTTGATGAACACAGAGTTCCACGAGTCTGGGCCTGGGGCAGAGTGCATGAGCATGTCATTAATTGCCTCTTCAAAGTCTTGTAGAGCTAGAATAATATCCGAGATTTTTGGGACGACCAGATTTTGAGTTTCGTTCATAAAGAATTCATTTGGATTGTCGACCCTTAGAGTGGGCAGTGGCTCACTGAATACTGAGTCATATTGGGACTTTAGTAACTCACTCATTTCCTGGATATCATCTGTGTATGTCCCATCCCGCCTAAGCAGGGGCCCAATACTGGATGTTGTTTTTTCCATAGATTTGGCATAAGAGAAGAAGTATTTTGGGTTTTTTTCAATTTCCTTTATGGCTTTTAGTTCTTCCTGTGATTCTTGTCTCCTATAAGATTCCTTCAGCTTAAGGTCGATGTTTGCAATTTCATTGACTAGCGCCTCCCTTAGTACAGTGGACCCCCGCATAACGATGGCATCACATAGCAATTATTTCGCATACCGCTTACTTTAATCGCAAAATTTTTGCCGCGCATACCGATTAAAAACCCGCTCACCGATTTTCGTCCGAGACGCGTCCAATGTGCGCCCTCACCCAGCCTCACATGTGCCGCCCGTGCCATTGTTTACCAGGCAGCCTCCGCGCTAACATCCAAGCATACACTCGGAATATTTCGTAATATTACAGTGTTTTCGGTGGTGTTTCTGGAAAATAAGTGACCATGGGCCCCAAGAAAGCTTCTAGTGCCAACCGTACACCAATAAGGGTAAGGATACCCATTGAAATGAAGAAAGAGATCATTGATAAGTATGAAAGTGGAGTGCGTATTGCCGACCTAGTCAAGTTGTACAAGAAACCCCAATCAACCATCGCTACTATTGTGGGCACCAAAAAGACAATCAAGGAAGCTGTTGTTGCCAAAGGTTTAACTGTGTTTTCGAAACAAAGATCGCAAGTGATGGAAGATGTTGAGAGACTCTTATTGGTGTGGATAAATGAAAAACAGCTAGCAGGAGATAGCGTCTCTCAAGCGATCATATGTGAAAAGGCTAGGAAGTTGCATGACGATTTAATTAAAAAAATGCCTGCAACTAGTGATGATGTGAGTGAATTTAAGGCCCGCAAAGGTTGGTTTGAGAGATTTAAGAAGCGTAGTGGCATCCATAGTGTGATAAGGCATGGTGAGGCTGCCAGTTCGGACCACAAAGCAGCTGAAAAATATGTGCAGGAATTCAAGGAGTATATAGAAACTGAAGGACTGAAACCTGAACAAGTGTTTAATTGTGATGAAACAGGCCTGTTCTGGAAGAAAATGCCAAGCAGGACCTACATTACTCAGGAGGAAAAGGCACTCCCAGGACATAAGCCTATGAAAGACAGGCTTACTTTGTTGATGTGTGCCAATGCTAGTGGTGATTGCAAAGTTAAGCCTTTATTAGTGTATCACTCTGAAACTCCCAGAGCGTTCAGGCAAAAGAATGTCCTCAAGGATAATTTGTGTGTGCTGTGGAGATCAAACAGTAAGGCATGGGTCACTAGGGACTTTTTCTATAACTGGTTACACCATGCATTTGCCCCCAATGTGAAAGATTACCTAACTGAAAAGAAATTAGAACTTAAGTGCCTCCTGGTGTTAGACAATGCCCCTGGTCATCCTACAGACGTGGCAGAGCGACTTTATGGGGACATGAAATTCATTAAGGTGAAGTTTTTGCCTCCTAATACCACTCCTCTCCTGCAGCCCATGGACCAGCAGGTTATTTCCAACTTCAAGAAACTGTACACAAAAGCTCTGTTTGAAAGGTGCTTTGTAATGACCTCAGAAACTCAACTGACTCTAAGAGAGTTTTGGAGAGATCACTTTAATATCCTCAATTGTGTAAACCTTATAGGTAAGGCTTGGGAGGAAGTGACTAAGAGGACCTTGAACTCTGCTTGGAAGAAACTGTGGCCAGAATGTGTAGACAAAAGGGATTTTGAAGGGTTTGAGGCTAACCCTGAGAATCCTGTGCCAGTTGAGGAATCCATTGTGGCATTGGGAAAGTCCTTGGGGTTGGAGGTTAGTGGGGAGGATGTGGAAGAGTTGGTGGAGGAGGACAATGAAGAACTAACCACTGATGAGCTGATAGATCAACTTCAAGAGCAAGAGGCCAGACCTGGGGAAACTGGTTCAGAGGAGGGGAGAGAGAAATTGAAGAAGTTGCCTACTACAAAGATAAAGGAAATCTGTGCAAAGTGGCTTGAAGTGCAAACCTTCATGGATGAAAATCACCCTCACACAGCTATTGCAAGCCGTGCTGGTGATTATTACACTGACAATGTTGTGAAACACTTTAGGCAAGTCATAAAGGAACGAGAGGTACAGGCCACTATGGACAGATATCTTGTGCGAAAGAAGTCCAGTGACTCTGAAGCTGGCCCTAGTGGCATTAAAAAAAGAAGGGAAGTAACCCCAGAAAAGGACTTACTACCTCAAGTCCTAATGGAAGGGGATTCCCCTTCTAAACAGTAAGAAGATAATGCTCTCCCCTCCTCCCATCCCATCAATCATCACCAGATCTTCAATAAAAGTAAGTGTCATGTAAGTGTGCATGCCTTTTTCAGTTTGTGTGTATTAAAATTAATATTTCATGTGGTAAAAAAAATTTTTTTTTCATACTTTTGGGTGTCTTGCACGGATTAATTTTATTTCCATTATTTCTTATGGGGAAAATTCATTCACATAACGATTATTTCGCATAACAATTACCCCTCTTGCACGGACTAAAATCGTTAACCGGGGGTCCACTGTATATTAGATATATTGACCCCACTCAGCAGCTCTGTGACTCTTCGCCTTCGGCGTAAGGTAAACAAGTACATCGCTAAGTGAGGAGAGGCTGTATGAGGATATGTAAGCGTGTTAGATAGGAATGAATGGAGACGAATGGTTTTTGGGACCTGACGAGCTGTTGGAGTGTGAGCAGGGTATTTTGTGAAGGGATTCAGGGAAACCAGTTAGACGGACTTGAGTCCTGGAAATGGGAAGTACAATGCCTGCACTTTAACCCTTTGACTGTTTCAGGGCCCTCTCTGAAACTGTCATTCTATGTCGCCAAATATTCGAAAAAAAAAAAATTATTTTTTCTTATGAAAATGTTAGGAATATTTTTACTAGTGTTTTAAGCCTAAAAAAAAATTTTTGCCATCAGTACTTACCGAGATATAGAGCCGCAAAGTTTGCAGAAATTGACGTGCGTACGGCAACAGCGGCGACTGCCGCCCACCCGGTATTCTTTTATTTACTCTAATTCAAAGGTTTCTTGCATTTTTCAATATTTTTCTGTCCCAGGTAACTTATGTGGCCTGTGAGACCAATGTAAGGTGCATTCTTCAAATATACACTCATTGTTTACAACACAATAACAGAACAAACTTTATCACTATTAGTTTGTGTATACACTTTGTTTACACAAACAAACTATACAAAACAATGTTTATTACTATTGTTCCATAATATATATACATATGTACAGTCACTAATCACGTTCCTAGAACTGCTGCAGCTTGTGGAACTCTTTGAAACATGGGTATATGCAGAGGGGCACTTCACACTCCTCACACATAAAACGAATGTCTCTGCGTGTTTGTGGGCGTTTTGTGGTATGCATACATACATAACACCTCTTCTGAGCATTTTTCTTGGCAGTAGTAGGAGGCAGTTGTATGGGGTAGTGATCACCAGGCCTCATACGAGATGACGTCTGTGGGCGCTGGTCTATTGCAGGAGTTGCTCCTTTGTACTTTGCAATTATTTGTCTGATTACTGACAGGCAAAATTCACCATATTTTGGTGTTTTGTTGGTCTTCAACTTGTATATGTTATAAGCATTTAGCATAGAGATATCAACAAGATGGAAAAAAAGTTTGATATACCACTTATAACTCTTGCGTACACAGTCTGCAAACCCAATCTGCATGTCACATTTGTCCACTAAGCGCATATTGAGGTTGTAGTCCATGACAGCTGCAGGCTTTAGAATGGGTTCATTGGTCTCTCTGTTGTCCCTGCCACTGGGTACCATTTCGTTTGTGTGAACTGATGTCAACAATGTGACATCACGTTTGTCATGCCACCGAAATGCCATGATGTCATTGGCAGCAAAGGCTTGCACCTCACTTCTGCGAGTGCCAGCGTCGAACCTTGGCATATGTTTGCGATTACCACGCACTGTGCCACACACGTCTGTCAAGTTCACTCGCAAGAAATCACTGAGTAAGGGGCTTGTGTACCAGTTATCAGTAAATAACATATGCCCCTTACCAAGATATGGTTCCATCATTGTTCGAACCACATCACCAGAGATACCCAATAACTTCATGGTATCTCTCAAAGTATTACTGCCAGTGTACACAATAATATCTAAAACAAGACCACTTCTGCAATCACACAGTACAAATAGCTTTATACCAAAGCGTTTCCTCTTGCTTGGTATATATTGCTTGAATGAGAGTCTTCCTTTGAATAAAATCAAGGACTCATCAATAACAAGCTTCCTGAAGGGATAAAAATACATGCAGCACTTTTGTTTCAGGTACATAAACACATTTCTTATCTTATATAACCTGTCGCTTCTGTCAGGCCTGGTTTTGTCTGAAAAGTGTAACATACGCAACAGTATCAGGAAACGATTGACACCTATAATGTCACTAAAACCTGGAGTTGAAATCAGGCGATCTGTTGTCCAGTATGTGGTGACAGTGTGCTTATACACATGTGGCATAAGCATTATTGTGGCAAAAAACAGGTACATCTCTGCCACAGTTGTCTCCTTCCACTTGTGTAGCCGTGATTTTGGTGAGAGAATTGTATTTGCCATGGTGTAATCACAGTATGTATTTGTTTCCCTGACAATGATGTCCATCAGGGGTTCATCGAAAAATAACTCAAAGCAGTCCAGTTCACTGGCATTGTTCCCAAGTGGACAAGATGGCTTTATTCCACTTTGTGTTTCATCAAAGTCATGGGGACTGGGAACAAACTCGTCACCGTCCTGCCAATCCCAGATGCGGTCTGCTGGTGGGGTCTGGATATTGTACCGTGGTTGTGGCTGTGCAGGTTGTGGTGGTGCAGGTTGTGGCAGTGTGGGGTAGGGTGAGGCTGGTTGTTCTGCTGAGTCAGCCGCGTGGCTAGTAGCGTGGCCCGGTGATGGTGCCACATGGGCCGTGCCACCCTCACTATCACCACCACTGCCTCCTCCCTCACTGTCACCATTCATACCCATCGTTACAATATCGTCATCTTCACTATCAGGTCGTGGTGTTGGGCCACGGGATGTGCTCCCAGAGTTTCTCCTTCCCCTTGGAACAACATATGAAACACTACCAGACCTCATGCTACGTCGTACATACTGGCGCTTCACTGGGGAATATTCACTCTCACTGTCACTATAACTGCTTTCAATGACCTTGAAATCACTATCACTATCACTGCTATCATCAGGGTGTTGTACACGACCAAATAGTTTCCTCTTTCGTCCTGGTACAGGCGAACGTGAACGTGAACAAGCCGGCACAGCACCAGAGGTCGAAGGTTGTGGGTCATCTGGGTTTTCGTCACTATTTACGTTATCCTGGGCACTTTTTTCGGTAACACTCACTTGAAAACCCTTGAATTCACTGTCACTGACACTTTCATCGCTGTTAGAGCTATCACTTGGGAACAAAAGACCTCCAATCCGCCAAGGAGTGAGGAACTTCTTACCGAGAGGCATGGTGAAAATGGACTGACAACATGGCGTTCCCACAATGCACCGCTAGGTCCCAGATTTTTTTCACAGGGTGCACACCGACCACTGAGACCCATTCTCTCCCGTGTAGGCCTACCAGGCCTTTGGCGCTCGATTTGAAGCCGCTAGAATTTGTGCGTATAAATACGTCAGAAACATTGGCTCGTAAGACGTATTTATACGTCGGAAACAGTCAAAGGGTTAAAGGAGGGGGTTGGGATATTGGCAGTGGTCTTTTAAACTGTCGTATCCGAGTGCCTCTGCAAAGAAAGTGATTATGTATGAGTGAGGTGAAAGTGTTGAATGATAATGAAAGTACAGTGGACCCCTGACATTTGATATTAATCAGTTCCTGAGAGCCATTGAATGTCAAAAATATCGAAAGTCGAATTAATTTTCCCCATAAGAAATAATGAAAATCAAATTAATCCGTGCAAGACACCCAAAAGCATGAAAAAAAAAATTTTACCACATGAAATATTAAGTTTAATGCAATAGAATAATTACAATAACAACAATAACAATAGATTAATAACAATAGAATAATTGACACTTACCTTTAACCCTTTGAAGGTTTTGGCCGTACTAGAATGGCTTACGACCCAGGGTTTTTGACGTACTAGTACGCCTAAATTCTAGCGCCCTCAAATCTAGTGAGAGAAAGCTGGTAGGCCTACATATGAAAGAATGGGTCTATGTGGTCAGTGTGCGCAGTATAAAAAAAATCCTGCAGCACACAGTGTGTAATGAGGAAAAAAAAAAAACTTTGACCGTGTTTTTGGAATAAAACAACGACTTTGCACTGTATTTTCATATGGTATTTATTGTTGTATTCTAGTTTTCTTGGTCTCATTTTATAGAATGGAAGACATATTACAGAAATTGAGATGATTTTGACTGGTTTTACAATGAAAAGTACCTTGAAATTGAGCTCAAAGTAGCAGAAATGTTTGATTTTGATCAAAGTTCAAAAGTAAACAAATCATGCCAAGCGTCCAATACATGTCAACTGGTGAGTCTAATATTCTTTCACAAGTGTGCTGATATTATTTATACTATTTCTACACTAATGCACTAGTCTGCATAACAGTAAATCTTCTATTTTTTGTAAGAATAAAAATTCAAAGTGGAAAGCCAAAGAAATATAAGAGGGGCCTGGGGATGTGACTAACGAACAGAGAACTTGTTATTTTAGTGCCAGGGATGCCTTTTTTGTTTATTCTGGACCCTATTTGGAAATTGGCATCTTTTGAAATTTGTGTGAAATTGGCAAAATTGCTAAATTCTGGCCACTTTATTGGATAGTTGAAATTTGTAAATGGATGGTTTCTTGTACTCATGCGATAGAAAAAAAAATGGAGTTCTAGCGAAATAGTTATGATTTTTGTCAACTAGTACATTGGAATTGGCTGAAAATAGGGCTCAAAGTGGGCAAAATCACCGATGCATAAACATCGTCGAGACCGCTAACTTCGCAAGAGCATAATTCCATAAGTTTTCCATCAAATTTCATACTTTTGGTGTCATTATGATCGGGAAAAGATTCTCTATCTTTTCATAAGAAAAAATATTTTTTTTTTTTTAAATTTGCCCGACCCTGAGAACAAGTTTCAGAGAGGGCCTGTCGACCCTCAAAGGGTTAATGAAGATCTGATGATGATTGATGGGATGGGAGGAGGGGAGAGTGTGGATGGTGTTAGTGTTTAGAAGGGGAATCCCCCTTCCATTAGGACTTGAACTGGCAGCCTCACCATGCCTTACCACACTGTGTATGCCACTACGATTCTTAAATCTTCCAAACCAACCTTTGCTGGCCTTAAATTCACTCACATCACCACTAGTTGCAGGCAATTTCTTTACCAAATCATCATGCACTCCGACACACGCACTCCACTTTCGTACTTTGCAACTATCTCTTTCTTCATTTCAATAGTCATTAGCCCATGGTTACTTATTTTGCAGAAACAAGCACCAAAAACAGTGATAATATGGATAATATGGAATGTACCGAATGTATCCTTAGATGCGCACACACTGGCTGGCTTGTAAACATTGGCACACATGGTGCAGTTCAGGCCACACGTGGACACGTCTCGTACGAATCGTATCGAATGTCGGGTTTTCCATCGAATGTCGAGGCGAAATTTTTGTGTTAAAATGCATCGAATGTCGGATTTATCGAATGTCGATGCCATCGGATGTCGAGGGTCCACTGTATTTTCTTTTTGGGGATTTTCTTTCGTTTTGGGTCACCCTGCCTCGGTGGGAGACAACCGATGTGTTGAAAAAAAAAAAATCTTTATTTCTACAAGTACTTGTACAAAGTATACAGGCCTAGCTGACATCAATGACATACTGCTACATAGAAAGCCCCTTGTTATGCAGAGTATTTCAGTCAAATTAGGTCAATTTTGTCCCAGGATGCGACCCACACCAGTCAACTAACACCCAGGTACCCACAGTATAATGTGATCCTTTATTGACAATCTTTCACCCACACAGTGGGCTTTTTCAAGTCACACACAGATCTATCTGGGGTGGAAGGTACGGGAGTATTTATAGTCATGTTCAGAATGTTGAGGTCAGGTGGAGAATGCTGCATCTGATGATCTACCGGGTGGAGTTATAGAGTCTTGGGTAGCTTGGCAGGGGTATTGGACAAGTTGTGAGTAGACCTTCTGCAGTGTTCTATGTTCTTATGTGGGATAGCGATGAAGAAGTTTCTTGGCGAGTGGTTCAGCTATGTCATAGAAGCCGTTGTTCTGGCTGAAATTGTTGGTTATAGAGATAAGCGATGATTCCAGGATTCTTCGGTATTGAGTGTTGTCTTCTGTGGCGATAAGTCTTGAGTTTCTGTAGTTAATTAAATGGTTGTGTGAATTGCGATGTTGTACACAGGCATTCCTTGTATCATCAGTCCTGCTTGCATATTGGTGTTCTGAAATACGTGTTTTGATGTTTCGCCCACATATAATTTGTTGCAGTCATTACAAGGGATTATGTATACCCCTGCAGAGGATGGAGGCTTGTCCTGTCTACTACTGGTGATGTCCTTGATGGTCATGGTTGTGGAGGAATGATGTATTGGAAAAGATGTTGGAAACATGTTTGGCAATGGAGTTGGTGGGGAGGGCTATGTATCTCTTCTCGGCAGTGTCTTCTCTGGGTGTGTTGAAGATGTTTAATGCCCGCCGTTTAATGCTCAACCAGGTCGAGCCTTCAATCCAGTTCACACTTGAAGAAGAAGTCGACAACACTCTTCCTTTCCTTGATGTCCTGCTCTGCAAAGCTGACCACGAACTTCGTTTTAAAGTCTATCGAAAACCCACCAACCAAAACGATCTTCTCCACTTCTACTCTCACCACGACACCAAAACCAAACGTGGTGTAATTATAGGCTTCTTCCTGCGTGCACTCAGAATCTGCAGCAATGAGTTCCTTGAGGAAGAATGCACTATAATTGAACAAGTATTTTCTAAACTCCACTATCCTCGTCACTTCATCAGAGACTGCAGACGGCGGGCATTAAACATCTTCAACACACCCAGAGAAGACACTGCCGAGAAGAGATACATAGCCCTCCCCACCAACTCCATTGCCAAACATGTTTCCAACATCTTTTCCAATACATCATTCCAAGTATCCACCTCCACAACCATGACCATCAAGGACATCACCAGTAGTAGACAGGACAAGCCTCCATCCTCTGCAGGGTTATACATAATCCCTTGTAATGACTGCAACAAATTATATGTGGGCGAAACATCAAGAGACCTCCAAACACGTATTTCAGAACACCAATATGCAAGCAGGACTGACGATACAAGGAATGCCTGTGTACAACATCGCAATTCACACAACCATTTAATTAACTACAGAAACTCAAGACTTATCGCCACAGAAGACAACACTCAATACCAAAGAATCCTGGAATCATCGCTTATCTCTATAACCAACAATTTCAACCAGAACAACGGCTTCTATAACATAGCTGAACCACTCGCCAAGAAACTTCTTCATTGCTATCCCACATAAGAACATAGAACACTGCAGGGTCTACTCACAACTTGAACAAGGACAACCAGTGATCATAAGCATTCTCCACCTGAAACATTCCATGACTATAAAATGTTTCCACCCCCTTGCTTGAGAATCAAATCACATTATAGCATATGACCCTCTTACCATGGTGAATGTGAAGCATGTGTGTTGTAGAGCTGCTTTGCTCACAAAATATAATACAGGCGGTTAACACAGGTTATGCACGTTATGCGAATTAATTTTCTTCTTGTTTATTAATCTGAAAAAGGCTCTTATCTCTTTTATTGAAGATCTGGTGATGATTGATGGGATGGTAGAAGTGAAACAGTCCTTTTCTGGGGTTAAATTCTTCCTTCGTAAGCTATGCGTGTTGGGTACGAGTCACAAGCACGGCTAAAAGGGTGATTTTCATCTGTTTGCAGTTCAAACCACTCTGCAGTAGGGGATTTCACAACTTGGTCAAAATCTTTCTTAATTTCCATACTAATTCTCACCCTTTTTATGCACTAGAAAACTTATTTTGACTGTCAAAATATAATACTGTAACTTGTTAATCAATTATTTATTAATTCAATTACTGCTAAACCACTACCTCCATTGATGTATAAAAACGATGTTCAATTCGAACCAACTATGATATATATGCCTAGTATTAAGTAGTCTGTTAAGCATTAGGTTTAGTCTGCCCAAAATGCCCTGGCATGATAGTGGATTTTTTTGTACTTAGCAAATCAAAATTGTAATTACACATTGTGAACTATGCAAAGAAATAAAATCCTTAATCCTTCTCCTGTATACATTACTAAATTTAAAAAGAGAAACTTTCATTTTTCTTTTTAAGTCACCCTATCTCAGTTTGGATATGGCCAATTTGTTGAAAAAAAAAATTAAGATTACAGAATAGATATAAATTAAATGGAGATAATATAGAGAAGGATGATAAAATAAATCAACTGTAAAAGTAATTTTTTAAACTAAGATATGGAGTCCTGAACCTACACACTCTGAAAAACAGTCAGTGATGTATATTTTGTGAAGACAGGCACATATAAATGCTACATATATAGGCTATGGAGTAGAGAGAGAACTCTAAATAATGGATTTACATTGGAAAAATTTAGATTTAGAAAGGATATATGAAAGTATTGGTTTGGCTACCAAGGTGCTTCTAGTTAGCTTAATATCTTTATTATGCACCCCATACCCATGGTGTGGGTGGTAGTCAAAACATTACAGAGGTACATAATGGGACCAGGGACTCGACCTCAAAGTTTTGATAGCTAAGCAAGTGACAGTAATAATGAACTACAGTATTCACATGCTCATATCTAGTTACAACAGTAATGAGTTATTTATGTAGACATGAATTCAGTTATAGCTGTTTAGTGGTGTCTTTTAATTTTATGCTCAGGAAACTGCTAAACCTGTAGGGATCATACAGTGTTTGGGAAATGGGAGGCATTCCACTTTGAAACAAAGGGGAGATTAAGTCCAGTTCCTTGAATCAAGAGTGCCTCACTAGCATCAAGGCATTACCCTCAAGGGGACAGGTGGGAGGTACTGATGAGTGGAACACTGCAAAATAGGGTCACTGAAGGTAAAACCATGGATAATATAAAAATAGGTTAGACAAATATTGAACTGAAATGAGCTGGAAAATTAGGCATGTGTGAAACAACTAGGTATCTTTATTCTATAGATGTTTCACCAACCAGTGGCTTTATCAGTACAGTACAAGGACAAAAACAGAAGATTACAGAAGAAGATGGGGTAATCAGTCCCTTAGCAGCAGGTGTACAGTACTGCAGGCTTGATAACTACAGTACTGTACACATGCTGCTAGGCTGAAGGACTGATAATTACCCCATCTTCTATTTCTTCAGTCTTCTGTTTTTGTCCCTGTCTTGTATTGATAAAACCAATGGTTGGTGAAATGTCTACATAATAAAGTAACTCAGTTGTTGCATGTGATTAATTCTTTAACTTGTTCATATTATATACCACTGATGCTACGAAATCAGTTGGATGTGAGTAGGAACTCTGCCTAGATTATGTTATTAAAGCTAATGGTTTAGAACTTGGTTTTGATTATAATAATAATAATATTGAAGCTAATTCACTGGTAAGCTTAGAAATTAGGTTGTTTATATGTGTGTGTGTGTGTGTGAGTGAGAATTGTTGAATTTGCCAAGTATGGGCAAGAAGGACCATACTCATTCTTTACTGACATTTCCAAATTAGATTATTTCATAAAAGTGAGTGCAGAAAAATGAGGATCATGACTAAAGTGAATTCCCAAATTTAATGTTTTCAGTGGCTGTCAATTAGAAAGTCAATGAGGCCAGGGTTCCTCATGTAGCTCTACATAATGAGTTCAGCTCGCTCACATAAACTATGAGTGGTAAATTTTGACCTAGATATGAGAGAACAAGTTTGTGCAGTGAGTGTTCACAGTATAAAAAAAAATCCTGCCTCACACAGTGCATACACAAATAACCCGCACATAGAAGAGAGGAGCTTACGACGACGTTTCGGTCGGACTTGGACCATTTACAAATGTAAATGGTCCAAGTCACACCGAAACATCGTCGTAAGCTCCTCTCTTCTATGTGCAGGTTATTTGTGTATCGTTCCACTCATGGTATTGCGCCTTTTTTTGTTATTTGTCATACGGTGTATGATGGGAAAAACAAAACTCTGAGCATGTGGATGATTTAAAATAGCAATCTTGAGGTATTTTCTCTGATAGCTTTTATGGTTTTATTGGCTGTTTCTTGCTATCATTTTATAGAATGGAAGACATACTACTGAAACAGAAATGATATTGAATGGCTTCAGGACTAGAATTAGGCTGAAATAGAGCTCATAATAGCAGAAATATTTGATTTTTGCTGATATTCCTGAGGGAGGGTAAGGCCCTCTACATCCACCAATATGTTTTGTAAGTTTTTAATAGGTCTGATTCAATTACTGGAACACCATAAACCATAACCAATCATCCCTGATTATATTTTATTATCTGAGAAATAGAGTAAATCTATTTCTGTGTGATTAAGAAATCAAAATGGAAGGCAAGTGTAATATAGGAGAGGCCTGGGGACATGACTAATGAACAGAGAAAAGGTTTTAATACTAGGAATGTCTACAGTGTTTATTTTGAACAATTTTTAAATTGGTATTTTTTAATTTTGTGTAAAAATGGCCAAATTACCAAATTCTATGTATTTCACTGGATACAGTAAACCATCATTTAACACGGTAGTTACGTTCCTGAAAACACCTTGTTAGGTAAAACCGTGTTACATGAACTGAAGAACTTATGGGAAAAATATGGTTACGTTCCTGAGAGCCCCAAAAAAGCCAAAACTTTTTTTAGGCCTCCACATCTTACAAAAATAAAAGTGAAAATGTAATTGTAGTTCATTGTTATGATGTATTATGTTGTTTTTACTGCTTAAGACTACAAATGTAACAGAAATAATAGTATTTTTTACCTTAAATTGAGGGTGTTGGTGTTTGTGAAGAGAGTGGAGAGTTACCCTGTGGCTCTACTGGGCTGAGGTGGATGGTACAGGCTCTGATGTTGAAGTTGATGGTTGTACTGGAGTGTCTAACTTTAAGTCATTCAATCAAGTGATTCCGTAAGTCAAGTGATTCAGTAAGTCTCAAGTCATTCAGTAAGTCAGTCAAGTCATTCAGTAAGTCAAGTGATTCAGTCAGTCAAGTGATTCAGTAAGTCAGTCAAGTCATTCAGTATGTCAGTCAAGTCATTCAGTAAGTCAGTCAAGTCATTCAGTAAGTCAGTCAAGTGATTCAGTCAGTCAAGTGATTCAGTCAGTCAAGTCATTCAGTAAGTCAAGTCATTCAGTAAGTCAGTCAAGTCATTCAGTAAGTCAGTCAAGTCATTCAGTGAGTCAGTAAGTCAGTCAAGTCATTCAGTAAGTCAGTCAAGTCATTCAGTCAAGTCAGTAAGTCAGTCAAGTCATTCAGTAAGTCAGTCAAGTGATTCAGTAAGGCAGTCAAACGATTCAATAAGTCAGTCAAGTCATTCAGTCAGTCAATTGATTCAGTAAGTCAGTCAAGTGATTCAGTAAGTCAGTCAAGTGATTCAGTAAGTCAGTCAAGTAATTCAGTAAGCCTCAAGTCATTCAGTAAGTCAGTCAAGTCATTCAGTAAGTCAGTCAAGTCATTCAGTAAGTCAGTCAAGTGATTCAGTAAGTCAGTCAAGTCATTCAGTAAGTCAGTCAAGTCATTCAGTAAGTCAGTCAAGTGATTCAGAAAGTCAGTCAAGTGATTCAGTAAGTTTACCTGGAGAGAGTTCCGGGGGTCAACGCCCCCGCGGCCCGGTCTGTGACCAGGCCTCCTGGTGGATCAGAGCCTGATCAACCAGGCTGTTGCTGCTGGCTGCACGCAAACCAACGTACGAGCCACAGCCCGGCTGATCAGGAACTGACTTTAGGTGCTTGTCGAGCGCCAGCTTGAAGACTGCCAGGGGTCTGTTGGTAATCCCCCTTATGTGTGCTGGGAGGCAGTTGAACAGTCTCGGGCCCCTGACACTTATTGTATGGTCTCTTAATGTGCTAGTGACACCCCTGCTTTTCATTGGGGGGATGGTGCATCGTCTGCCAAGTCTTTTGCTTTCGTAGTGAGTGATTTTCGTGTGCAAGTTCCGTACTAGTCCCTCTAGGATTTTCCAGGTGTATATAATCATGTATCTCTCCCTCCTGCGTTCCAGGGAATACAGGTTTAGGAACCTCAAGCGCTCCCAGTAATTGAGGTGTTTTATCTCCGTTATGCGCGCCGTGAAAGTTCTCTGTGCATTTTCTAGGTCGGCAATTTCACCTGCCTTGAAAGGTGCTGTTAGTGTGCAGCAATATTCCAGCCTAGATAGAACAAGTGACCTGAAGAGTGTCATCATGGGCTTGGCCTCCCTAGTTTTGAAGGTTCTCATTATCCATCCTGTCATTTTTCTAGCAGATGCGATTGATACAATGTTATGGTCCTTGAAGGTGAGATCCTCCGACATGATCACTCCCAGGTCTTTGACGTTGGTGTTTCGCTCTATTTTGTGGCCAGAATTTGTTTTGTACTCTGATGAAGATTTAATTTCCTCATGTTTACCATATCTGAGTAATTGAAATTTCTCATCGTTGAACTTCATATTGTTTTCTGCAGCCCACTGAAAGATTTGGTTGATGTCCGCCTGGAGCCTTGCAGTGTCTGCAATGGAAGACACTGTCATGCAGATTCGGGTGTCATCTGCAAAGGAAGACACGGTGCTGTGGCTGACATCCTTGTCTATGTCGGATATGAGGTTGAGGAACAAGATGGGAGCGAGTACTGTGCCTTGTGGAACAGAGCTTTTCACCGTAGCTGCCTCGGACTTTACTCTGTTGACGACTACTCTCTGTGTTCTGTTAGTGAGGAAATTATAGATCCATCGACCGACTTTTCGTGTTATTCCTTTAGCACGCATTTTGTGCGCTATTATGCCATGGTCACACTTGTCGAAGGCTTTTGCAAAGTCTGTATATATTACATCTGCATTCTTTTTGTCTTCTAGTGCATTTAGGACCTTGTCGTAGTGATCCAATAGTTGAGACAGACAGGAGCGACCTGTTCTAAACCCATGTTGCCCTGGGTTGTGTAACTGATGGGTTTCTAGATGGGTGGTGATCTTGCTTCTTAGGACCCTTTCAAAGATTTTTATGATATGGGATGTTAGTGCTATTGGTCTGTAGTTCTTTGCTGTTGCTTTACTGCCCCCTTTGTGGAGTGGGGCTATGTCTGTTGTTTTTAGTAACTGTGGGACGACCCCCGTGTCCATGCTCCCTCTCCATAGGATGGAAAAGGCTCGTGATAGGGGCTTCTTGCAGTTCTTGATGAACACAGAGTTCCATGAGTCTGGCCCTGGGGCAGAGTGCATGGGCATGTCATTTATCGCCTGTTCGAAGTCATTTGGCGTCAGGATAACATCGGATAGGCTTGTGTTAATTAAATTTTGTGGCTCTCTCATAAAAAATTCATTTTGATCTTCGACTCTCAGTCTGGTTAGAGGCTTGCTAAAAACTGAGCAGTCAAGTGATTCAATAAGTCAGTCAAGTCATTCAGTAAGTCAGTCAAGTGATTCAGTAAGTCAGTCAAGTGATTCAGTAAGTCAGTCGTCATTCAATAAGTCAGTCTAGTGATTCAGTAAGTCAGTCAAGTTATTCAGTAAGTCAGTCATACAGTAAGTCAGTCATTCAGTAAGTCAGTCAGTCACACAAACTTATGTTTACCTCTTTTTATGTGTACAGAGTAACACTTCATTATGGCCACAGGATGTCTTGTCTAATATCTTTGTTTCCTTCGTTAATTCTAAGACTTAAATGCTTACACCTTTTCTTGCCACTTTGAGCAACACTGATATGCCTAGTGGGTGTCATGATTGCTTGGCAGATACAAGATATAGCAATTAAAAGATCAAAACACAATTCACAATCACAAGCTTGTAGCAGAGAAGTTGGACTGGACACGTATGAAGTACGAATGCTGAGATAGTGGGGTGATGTCGGGGGGGGGGGGGGGAATGGCAATCGTGCTATACCCAAATCATGCCAAATAAGCTCGTGCTAAGTGATGGTCTACTGTATTTAAAATAGCTGAATGTGCGATTTCTTGTGCTAATTCAACAGAAAAAGGCGGCATACTAGTGAAATAATTAAGAATTTGGTCAAATAGAGCAATAGAACTGGCTTAAAATAGGACTCAAAGTCAGCAAAACTGCCAATGTGTAAATTGCACCAAGACTGCTAAATTTGTGCCAGTGTAATTCCATAAGTTCTCCATCAAATTTCATGCCTTTGGTGTCATTACCTTCAGAAAAAGATTCTCAAGTATTTCAAAAGAAAAATATCTTTTTTTTTTTTAAAACACTGGACACTTGAGGGTCTAGACAGTGAAAGAGTTAAAAGGTTTCCTAATAAATGTGCTTCAGTTATTTTATATTTTTAATGTAAGCCTCCAGCAAACAGCCTTGATTACTCTGTTTTTTGGTGCCCCTCCTTTTATTTGGTACATGACTTATAAATCGCACACTAAGATTTCAATCAAAAGTGTTCAGTAGATCTCTCACACTTAAATCTCTTCTTTTTGAAAATTCTGTCATATAAATATGAACATTAACAGGTTAGAGCAATACGTATTTAGATATGACTCCTGACACAAAATGAGCCCAAATCTGAAACAAATGTACAGTGGAACCTCGGTTTTCATCTTTAATCCATTCCAGAAGGTCGGCCGAAAACCGATTTGTACGAAAACTGAAGTAATATTTCCCATAAGAAATAATGTAAATCCAATTAATCCATTCCAGACACCCAAAAATATTAAAAAAAAATAAATTTTATAGAGAATATCTATAGTTTTACATACAGAAAACAATGAGAGATAAATATGAAGCACTAATAAAAAGGATAAATGAACATTTAACATCACTTTTACCTTTATTGAAGACTCTTGTTGGCACATGGAAGACGGCAAGGAGGGGAGAGGGAGGAGAGGTTATTGTTTGGAAGGGGAATCCCCCCTCCATAAAGACTTCAGGTATCAAAGCCTTATCCAGGGTTACTTCCCTTCTTTGTCTTTTACTGGCACTAGAACCAGCTTGAGTCACTAGACCCCTGTCGCACAAAAAATCTGTCCAGAGAGGCCTGTTTCTGGCGTCTCTTTAATATTTGCCTAAAATGGGACACAGCATTGTCATTGAACATGTTCCTGACACGGCTTGCAACAGCTCTGTTAGGGTGATATTTCCCCACAAAACTTTGCACCTCACTCCACTTTGCACAAATGTCCTTAATTGCTGAAGAAGGCACATTCTCCCCTCTCTCTTCCTCCTCCTCTGAAGCAATTTCCTCATCTAAGGTCTGCTGCTGTTCCAGATGAAGGTTTTGCAGCTCTTCAGTGGTTAGCTCTTCCCTGTTGTCATCCACCAACTCTTCCACATCCCAGCCACCCACCTCAGGAAAGTATGAGCCGCGTCCCAGGGCCAGGCGGACGCGTCTGGTACGAACGATTTCTGAGCAGATGTATGAAAACAGGGAGAAAATTTCGCCAAAAAATAGTGGTCGAAAACTGAATTGTATGATAACCGGACCGGACAAAAACCGGGGTTCCACTGTATATACAAATGGTGAATACCTGTGACTGGTTTCAAGTGTTGTACCCTCACAGCCTCGTCCAGGCCGATACTGATAGCAGCCAGCAGGGCCACATAGCCATCACTATCTGGCTGATCAGGCATCTAGGTACAGCAGGTAATGATCCATTTTCATCATAAAAACTACTTATCTTCTGGCAATAATACCTATATCTATTGATCTTTCTTTCAACACACTGGCCGTATCCCACCGAGGCAGGGTGGCCCAAAAGAAAAAACCAAAGTTTCTCCTTTCAAATTTAGTAATATATACAGGAGAAGGGGTTACTAGCCCCTTGCTCCCGGCATTTTAGTCGCCTCTTACAACACGCATGGCTTACGGAGGAAGAATTCTGTTCCACTTCCCCATGGAGATAAGAGGAAATAAACAAGAACAAGAACTAGAAAGAAAATCGAAGAAAACCCAGAGGGGTATGTATATATACGCTTGTACATGTATGTGTAGTGTGACCTGAGTGTAAGTAGAAGTAGCAAGATGTACCTGAAATTTTGCATGTTCATGAGACAGAAAAAAGGACACCAGCAATCCTACCATCATGTAAAACAATTACAGGCTTTCGTGTTACACTCACTTGGCAGGACGGTAGTACCTCCCTGGGCGGTTGCTGTCTACCAACCTACTACCTAGGATATCTATTGATAACAGGTTAAATAGTCACAAAACATAAATGCTGGCACATTGTTCTCTAACTGTGGCTATGACTCTCTTGCTTTTCACTAGATCTGCCTAATAAGTTCCCTCATCTCCTACACTCCATTAACTTCTTTATAGCAGTGTGCATAATAGGGACATGATTCTTATCTAACAAGTAATTAAGAGGTATTTGCAAATTCTGAAATCACATGACCCTCTAAGAATCTAGCCAATAGTGGAGTTCAATACACAAATAATCCACATATAGATGAGACAAACATTTTTTTTTTTAACACATCACCCGTTTCCCACCGAGGCAGGGTGACCCAAAAAGAAAGAAAAACCCAAAAAGAAAAGAAAAACACTTTCATCATCATTCAATGCTTTCACCATCACTCACACATAATAACTGTCTTTGCAGAGGAGCTCAGATACGACAGTTTAGAAGTCCCTCCAAACTGTCAATATCCCAAACGACTCCTTTAACCCGTAAACGGTCCAAACGTATATATATATATACAGTGGACCCCCGACATTCGATGGCATCGACATTCGATAAATCTGACATTTGATGCATTTTAACGCAAAAATTTTGCCTCGACATTCAATACGATTCGTACGAGACGTGTCCACGTGTGGCCTGAACTGCCACGTGTGTGCCAGTGTTTACAAGCCAGCCAGTGTGCGCGCATCTAAGGATACATTCGGTACATTCCACATTATCCATATTATCACTGTTTTTGGTGCTTGTTTCTGCAAAATAAGTCACCATGGGCCCCAAAAAAGCTTCTAGTGCCAACCCTGTGGTAAAAAGGGTGAGAATTAGTATGGAAATTAAGAAAGATTTTGAAGGGTTTGGGGCTAACCCTGAGAAGCCTATGCCAGTTGTGGACTCCATTGTGCCTACTTCAAAAATTAAGGAAATGTGTGCAAAGTGGGTTGAACTGCAAACCTTTATGGATGAAAATCACCCTAACACAGCTATTGCAAGCCATGCTGGTGACTATTACAATGACAATGTTATGGCCCATTTTAGACAAATCTTAAAGGAACGATGACAGAGGTCCAGTGACTCTCAAGCTGGTCCTAGTGGCATTAAAAGAAGAAGGGAAGTAACCCCGGAAAAGGACTTGCTACCTCAAGTCCTAATGGAAGGGGATTCCCTTTCTAAACAGTAACAACTTCTACATTCTCCCCTCCTCCCATCCCATCAATCATCACCAGATCTTCATTAACCCTTTCAGGGTCCGTCCCGTAGATCTACGGCTTTACGTTCAGGGTCCAAACCGTAGATCTACGTCATGAGCTCAGCTCACTCTGATAAACTGTGAGTGGTAAATTTGGGCCTAGATATGAGAGAATACATCTATGTGGTATGTGTGCACCACATAAAACAAATCCTGCAGCACACTGTGTATAATGAGAGAAAAAATTGAGACCATGATTTTCGATTAAAACAGTGACTTTGCAATGTTTTTTCGTATGTTTTTTTTATAGTTGTATTTGTGATTTCTTGGTCTCATTTGATAGAATGGAAGACATATTACAGAAATAGAGATAATTTTGATTGGTGTTAGCACTGGAAATGGCTTGAAATTGAGCTCAAAGTGGCGGAAATGTTAAATTTTTGCCGATGTTCAAGAGTAAACAAACGACCTCACACGTCTAATACACACCAGCTGGTGGGTCTAATATACATTCACAAATGTGGTGATGATATTTATACAATTATTACAATATTGCATAACAGTAAATCTTCTATTTTTTGGTGTGAATAAAAATTCATTATAAGAATAAAAAATCAAAATGGAATTTATTTGTAAAGCCTCAAAACATAACTAATGAACAGAGGAAATGTTAGTTTAGTGCCAGGAATACCTACATTGTTTATTCTGGACCCTATTTTGAAACTGGAATATTTTGAACTTTGTGTTAAATTGGCCAAATTACCAATTTCCGGTCACTTTATTTTGTAGTTGAAACAGTTGACTTGGCGATTTCTTGTGCTCAAGAGATAGAATAGAAGTAATACTAGTGAAATAGATGAGAATTTGGTCGACTGGAATAATGTAATTGGCCTAAAATGGGAGTCAAAGTCGGCAAAATCGCCGATTCGTAAATATCGCTGACACATCAAAATTCACGAGAGCATAATTTCGTCAATTTTCCATCAAATTTCGTACTTTTTGTTTTATTATATTCACAAAAAGATTCTCTACCATTTCCTTCTACCATTTCCTAAGAAAAATAACAATTTTTTTTTTTTTTAATTCTTGGACACTGGGGCACCACTTCAGATTTTGGCCTTGGACCCTGAAAGGGTTAAAGGTAAGTGTCAATTATTCTATTGTTATTATTCTATTGTTATTATTGTTATTGTAATTATTCTATTGTATTAAACTTAATATTTCATGTGGTAAAAATTTTTTTTCATACTTTTGGGTGCCTTGCACGGATTAATTTGATTTCCATTATTTCTTATGGGGAAAATTAATTTGACTTTCGATATTTTCGACATTCGATAGCTCTCAGGAACGGATTAGTATCGAATGTCGAGGGTCCACTGTATATATATATACAGGTACCATCTGACTTACGACCAAGCTAGGTTCCGACCAACCAGTCGTAAGTCAAAATGAATGTAAGTCAAACCTTTGAAAATTGCCGACATACTGGATAGGGCATAATGTCAAACCTTACCTATATAAACTACCTACATAGTACTGTAATGTAATGTACAATCATTATTTCATTCTTTTTACCATAATTTACTTTTATTGTTATATTTTAATTATTTATGTACTGTATATAATGTATACATGGTAGTGATATGTATTGTAAATTTTACATCGCATACAGTATCATATGTTACTGTTATCTTTATGTTTTGTCGACACAGTGGAATGGGAGAATACCACTGGTAGTGTCATCCTGCCAGAATGTAGTATAACCTATACCCTAAGTAAAGAAAAACAACTCTGGAACATGTGTAATATGTATATCTGGCTGGGTGGGTGGTTGGCTGACTGTATGTATGTATGTATGTATGTATGTATGTATGTATGTATGTATGTATGTGTGTGTGTGTGTGTGTGTGTGTGTGTGTGTGTGTGTGTGTCTGTGTGTCTGTGTCTGTCTGTCTGTCTGTCTGTGTGTCTGTTTGTCTCTCTCTCTCTCTCTCTCTCTCTCTCTCTCTCTCACACACACACACACACACACACACACACACACACACACACACACACACACAGGTACACATAAGTAATGTTATCATACGTAGTATAAATTACCTAGGATAACCCAAAAAATCCAGACAAAGTGCTACACAGTGGATCTGTGCTCCAGTGCCCTAAATTAATAATAATATTAATAATAATAATTATTATTATTACAATAATACATATGAACTAATATTAATAATATTATTATTTTTTTTTCAATCAATCAAGTTTATTCTCTATAAGGATTACAATGTAGGGTTTACAGATTTTGGATATTGTGTGGTTTACATGTTTTAAAATACTAATTACAGAGGGGGCCACTAGGATACCTAGCATAGCTAGGCATTTCGGGCAGATTTAGATTAATTCTAAACTTTAAATTATTACAGATTATGGTATTAAGGCTAAGTGACTACATTATAGTTTGTAAATTTAGCAATGTGAATGCTTTTGTTTTGGCACAATACATAGTGTCTATATTGGAGTATCATAGGCAAGCTTATGACTAGTTAGGATTCATTATTTTAAGATTAAGATTCGTATTTCTGTGTTTAAAGTCGATGGGTGAGTGTGAGTAATCGTGTCCACTCATTACTTACCTTTAAAATATCTGTAGTCTTAATGTACAGTGAGAGGTGAGTAAACAAGATTAAATGAATAAATGAGAGAGAGAACGAAAGTAGAAGGTTCGCGAGTTATGTAAACAAACGTTGTTGTTGTTGTTGTTGTTACCAGCCCGGACACGAATGGTTTTTGTTCACTCTGTCAAGCCGACCAGAAAAACATCTCATATTTGTTAATTTATATGTTTATATGTTACGTAGCATGTTTATTATATAATTTTGAAAAAAAAATCATAGATGGATTAAGCAAAATGTCTATATTAACGTTTTATACACATTTAATGCGCCTCAGTGATTATTATTGTGTTACTATCATTATAAATATCTCATCTTCAATTACACTCTTAATGAGTGGCTCTGAGACAGACAAGAAGACAGAAAGACAGACACAGGTAGACAGAAAGACAGATACAGGTAGACAGAAAGACAGACACACACAGGTAGACAGAAAGACACACAGGTAGATAGAAAGACAGACACACAGGTAGACAGAAAGACAGACACACAGGTAGACAGAAAGACAGACACAGGTAGACAGAAAGACAGACACACAGGTAGACAGAAAGACAGATAAACAGACACACAGATATACAGGTAGACAGATACAGACAGGTTCATGTGCAACAGTGAAAACAAATAGAGAGTTCGAGAGTAAGAGCCTTTCTTGCCACAATCTCCAGTGCAAGATTCAGACTTCATCTTAAGGGCCATGGTGAAATTTACTGTCCAGTTAATACAGTATGATGCTGCTGATAGGGCAGGGTTACTCAAACTGATGCTGCCTGCATGACACATTGCCGCCGCGAGTTTTTTTTTTTTTTTCAACAAGTCGGCCGTCTCCCACAGAGGCAGGGTGACCCAAAAAAGAAAGAAAATCCCCAAAAAGAAAATACTTTCATCATCATTCAACACTTTCACCTCACTCACACATAATCACTGTTTTTGCAGAGGTGCTCAGAACACAACAGTTTAGAAGCATATACGTATAAAGATACACAACATATCCCCCCAAACTGCTAATATCCCGAAACCCCTCCTTTAGAGTGTTGGCATTGTACTTCCCATTTCTAGGACTCAAGTTCGGCTATATAAAAATAACCGGTTTCCCTGAATCCCTTCACTAAATATTACCCTCCTCACACTCCAACAGATTGTCAGGTCCCAAATACCATTCATCTCCATTCACTCCTATTGAACACGCTCATGCACGCCTGCTGGAAGTCCAAGCCCCTCGCCCATAAGACCACCCTTACCCCTTCCTTCCAACCTTTTCGAGGACGACCCCTACCCCGTCTTCCTTCTCCTACCGATTTAAATGCTCTCCATGTCATTCTACTTTGATCCATTCTCTCTAAATGACCAAACCACCTCAACAACCCCTCTTCAGCCCTCTCACTAATACTTTTATTAACTCCACACCTTCTCCTAATTTCCACACTCTGAATTTTCTGCATAATATTTACACCACACATTGCCCTTAGACAGGACATCTCCACTGCTTCCAACCATCTCCTCGCTGCTGCATTCACAACCCAAGCTTCACACCCATATAAGAGTGTTGGTACTACTATACTTTCATACATTCCCATCTTTGCCAAAATAAGAGTGGCTACTCTCACCGCTGGGCAACGCCGCCGCGAGTATCGTCAATTATTGTACAGCGGTGTGCATCAGCTGGCCCAGCCCAGCTGCCAGATACACAGTCGTAAGTCGAGTGGACGTATGTCAAGCAGGTCGTAAGTCGGATGGTAGGTGTGTGTGTATATATATATATATATATATATATATATATATATATATATATATTATAGGTAGTAGGTTGGTAGACAGCAACCGCCCAGGGAGGTACTACCGTCCTGCCAAGTGAGTGTAAAACGAAAGCCTGTAATTGTTTTACATGATGGTAGGATTGCTGGTGTCCTTTTTTCTGTCTCATGAACATGCAAGATTTCAGGTACGTCTTGCTACTTCTACTTACACTTAGGTCACACTACACATACATGTACAAGCACATATATACACACCCCTCTGGGTTTTCTTCTATTTTCTTTCTAGTTCTTGTTCTTGTTTATTTCCTCTTATCTCCATGGGGAAGTGGAACAGAATTCTTCCTCCGTAAGCCATGCGTGTTGTAAGAGGCAACTAAAATGCCGGGAGCAAGGGGCTAGTAACCTCTTCTCCTGTATATATTACTAAATGTAAAAGGAGAAACTTTCGTTTTTCCTTTTGGGCCACCCCGCCTCGGTGGGATACGGCCGGTGTGTTGAAAGAAAGAAAGATATATATATATATATATATATATATATATATATATATATATATATATATACATTCTCTCACCTAGTGCCTCGAATATTTTGAAAAATAAAAAAAAAAATTTATTGAAATACAGTGGAACCTTGACTTACGAGTTTAATCCGTTCCAGGAGCTAGCTCATAACTCAATTTACTCGTATATCAAATTAATTTTCCTCATTTAAATTAAATGAAAAGCCATTAATCCATTCCTGAACTCTGGAGAGCCCAGAAAAAATACTTGAATATGACGCTATTATCAACTATATGGCTACTTTGTCTATCACAATTCATCTAATATGACATAATAAACAATATAATTAACACAGAAACATGATATATACTCTAGAATTAATAAAATAGGCCATAATACAGTGGCAGAGGCAGCGGCAAATCTGTCCGCCATTTCCTGTGTGTATATACTGAGAGTATCTTCCCGTGCTCTTATTGTAAGAGAAAACAGAGTATTTTTGAGGCTAACTGCAATAGATCACTATTTTTCTAAGGAAAATGCTGAAAATATCGTATATAAACACATAATAAATCATAATATACTACAGAATGTAAAGAAATAATAAACTGTTTATATAAAGTGTATACAGTGGACCCCCGGTATTCGATATTAATCCGCTCCTGAGAGCTCATCGAATATCGAAAACCGAATCAATTTTCCTCATAAGAAACAATGGAAATCAAATTAATCCGTGCAAGACACCCAAAAGTATGAAAAAAAAAATTTTACTACATGAAATATTAAGTTTAATGCAATAGAATAATTACAATAACAATAAAATAATTGACACTTACCTTTAATGAAGATCTGGTGATGATTGACGGGATGGGAGGAGGGGAGAAGTGTTAGTGTTTAAAAGGGGAATCCCCTTCCATTAGGACTTGAGGTAGCAAGTCCTTTTCCGGGGTTACTTCCCTTCTTCTTTTAATGCCACTAGGACCAGCCTCACCATGCCTTACCACACTGTGTATGCCACTACAATTCTTAAATCTTTCAAACCAACCTTTGCTGGCCTTAAATTCACTCACATCACCACTAGTTGCAGGCAATTTCTTTACCAAATTGTCATGCAACTGCCTAGCCTTTTCACAAATGATCGCTTGAGAGATGCTATCTCCTGCTATGTGTTTTTCATTTATCCACACCAATAACAGTCTCTCAACATTTTCTAACACTTGCGGTCGCTGTTTCGTAATCACAGTTGCACCTTTTGCAAGAACAGCTTCCTTGATTGCCGTTTTCCTGGTCACTATAGTAGAGATGGTTGATTGGGGTTTATTATACAACCTGACCAGCTCCGACACACGCACTCCACTCTCGTACTTTGCAATTAGCTCTTTCTTCATTTCAATAGTCATTAGCACCTTTTTTCTCGAAGGGTTGGCACTAGAAGCTTTCTTGGAGCCCATGGTGACTTATTTTGCAGAAAGAAGCACCAAAAACAGTGATAATATGGATAATATGGAATGTACCGAATGTATCCTTAGATGCGCACACACTGGCTGGCTTGTAAACACTTGCACACAAGGGGCAGTTCAGGCCACACATGGACACGTCTCATACGAATCGTATCGAATACCGGGTTTTCAATCGGATACCGAGGTAAAATTTTTGCGAAATAATGCATCGAATACCGGATTTATCGAATACCGATGCCATCGAATACCGGGGGTCTACTGTATGTACTTATACATTGAACATAACTGATACAATTTGTTTTGTTTAATCACTGAACATAACTGATACGGTATCTCCTGCGAGCTGCTTCTCTCTCAACCACGTCAGCAGCAACTTCTCCATCTTTTCATGGACAGAGGTTCACAGCTTAGACGTCATTGTAACGCCCTTGGCTGGCACTATAGCTTTTAACGAATCCTGCTGCTTTAGTATCGTACATATAGTAAATTATTATTATTATTATAATCAAGGGGGAAGCGCTAAACCCGGAGGATTATACAGAGCCTGGGGGGGGGATGTGGAAGGCATTCAGGCTTAATTCAGGGAACTGGAGCACAGACCCAATTCCTTAAATCAAGAGCCTCTCACCAACATCAAGGAACCTTCCTTGAGGGGTACATATAGTAGATGTACTGCACTAGTATTGTCTGGCTAAATCCACAACTCATGCACCTTGCATATGTTTATCTATGATTTCATGAGTTAATTCCATGGAAATCATCATCTTTTTCTTCTCAGCACTGTCCTTTATACTTATTTCCTTAGGACCCACGCTTAGAAAAGCGAAATTTGGCGAAATGACTGTCAAAATTGTAAGCAAATCAAGAGAGAACTGCTTCGACAGTGATGTAAACATCAGCTGCGCAAACTAGCGGCAAGATTCTGAATTATTACGTACATATTATGTACATTATTATTATTATTATTATTATTATTACTTTGGGGAACTGAAGCTCTATCGTTATTGTAAAATAATAATAATAATTATTATTATCATTGATAATTTAGGGAACTGAAGCTCTATTGTTATAATAATTATTGTTATTATTACTATTAATTTAGGGAACAAGCTCTATCATCATTGCAATAAAAATAATATTATTATTTATTATTATTATTGATAATTTAGAGAACTCAAGCTCTGTCATTATTATTATTACTATTATTATTATTAATTTAGGGAACAAGAGCATATATCCAATTCCCTAGATCAAGAGACCCTCACCAGTGTCAAGGAACCTTGATGCTGGTAAGGGGCTCTTAACCCTTTGAGGGTTTCGGACGTACTAGTACGTCTTACGCGCAGGGGTTTTTGACGTACTAGTATGCACAAATTCTAGCGCCGTCAAATCTCGCGGGAAAAGGCTGGTAGGCCTACATGTGAGAGAATGGGTCTGTGTGGTCGGTGTGCGTGCTAGAAAAAAATCTGGGACCCAGTGGTGCATTGTGGGAACGCCATCTTAGTAAACAATGTCCACCATGCCTCGCTGTACGAAGCTCCTCACTCCTCGGCGAATTGGGACACTTTTGTTCCCCAGTGACAGTTCTAATACAGATGGAAGTGCCAGTGAAGATGAGTTTCAAGGTTTTGGTGAAGTTTTGACCGAAACTAATGACCATAATGTCGGTAATAGTGAGGAAAACCCAGACGACCCTCAGCCTTCCACCTCTGGTGCTGGGCCGTCTTGTTCACGTTCAGTTGTACCAGAATCCAAGAGGAAACTTTTATTTTCCCAAATCCCAGACTCAGATGAGAGCATGGGTGATGATAGTGATAGTGAATATGAACTACAAGCTCTTCAAACTAGTTCCAGTAGTGATAGTGAAGTGCAATATTCCCCAGTGAAGCGTCAGTATATACGACGATATATGCGCTCTGGTAGTGTGCCATATGCTATTCCAAGGGGAAGGAGTGCATCTCGGAGTACATCCCGTGGCTGTACAACAGGAACAAAGAGTGAAAATGACGATGATACTGTTGCAATTGGGATGGAAAATGTGCGTGGTGGTAGTGGTGCCGGCGGTGAGGCACCAGCAGTGGGCCATGCTGCCACCCACGCTGCCACACACGCTGCCACCCACGCCGCTGCCTCAGCTGATCTACAACAAAGGCCACCATCCCCCACCCACCCACCACACCAGCCTCCACAACCACAACCACCTGTCATTGTCCAGTACCCACTAGCAGACTGCACCTGGGATTGGCAGGAAGCTGTCAATTTTGTTCCAAATGCCCACCAGTTTGATGACAGCCAAAGTGGAATACGGCCATCTTGTACACTTGGGAACAATGCCACTGAACTGGAATGTTTCGAGTTATTTGTTGATGAACCACTGATGGAAAGTATTGTCATGGAAAGCAACACATACTACGAGTACACCATGGCAAACACATTACTTTCACCAAAATCACGTCTACACCAGTGGAAGGAGGCAACTGTGGCTGAGATGTATCTTTTCTTTGCCACAATAATGCTTATGCCACATGTGTATAAGCACAAAGTGAAATCATGCTGGTCAACAGACCGCCTGATTGCAACCCCAGGTTTCAGTGATATAATGCCAGTGAATCGATTTGTGCAAATGTTACGTATGCTTCATTTCTCAGACAAAACCAGGCCTGACAGAACTGACAGGTTATATAAGATTAGGAATATGTTTGTGTATCTGAAAGAGAAATTCAGTACGCATTTTTATCCCTTCAGGAAGCTTGTAATTGACGAGTCTTTGATTCTGTTCAAAGGAAGACTCTCTTTCAAGCAGTACATACCAAGCAAGAGGAAACGCTTTGATATAAAGTTGTTTGTGCTTTGTGATTGTTACAGTGGTCTGGTATTGGATATTATTGTGTACACTGGAAGTTATACATTGCAAAATACCAGGAAGTTATTGGGCATCTCAGGTGATGTGGTTAGAACAATGATAGAACCATACCTTGGTAAGGGGCATATATTATATACAGATAACTGGTACACAAGCCCCTCACTCAGTGATTTTTTGCGAGTGAACATGACAGATGTGTGTGGCACAGTGCGTGCAAATCGGAAACATATGCCCAGGTTTGACACTGGCACTCGTAGAGGTGAGGTGCAGGCGTTTGCTGCCAATGACATCATGGCATTTCGGTGGCATGACAAACGAGATGTCACACTGTTGTCATCAGTTCACCCTAATGAAATGGCAGACAGTGGCAGGCAGCATAGAGAGAGCAATGAACCCATTCTAAAACCTGCAGCTGTGATTGATTACACCTTCAACATGCGTTCAGTGGACAAATGTGACATGCAGACTGGGTTTGCTGATTGTGTTCGCAAGAGTTATAAGTGGTACATCAAACTGTTTTTCCATCTTCTGGACATTTCCATGCTCAATGCTTATAATATGTATAAGATGAGGACCAGAAACAAACCACAGTATGGCAAATTCTGTTTGTCTGTCATCAGACAAATAGTATTCAAGTACCAAGGAACAGCACCTGCAATTGACCGCCCACCAAATTATCAACAACTACCTGCTCGTCTGAAGCATGGTGATCACTTCCTGGTAAAAGTGCCTGCTACTGCTTTCAAGAAAAAGGCTCAGAAGAGGTGTTACGTCTGTTCACATACAAAAAAATGCCCACAACAACGCAGAGACATTCGTTTTATGTGTGAGGAATGTAAAACACCACTGTGCATGACACCATGTTTCAAAGAGTTCCACAGGCTGCAGAACTTCTAGAAACATTCCCTGTGACTGTATATGTGTATATAAAATGTAAAAAAATAGTAATAAGCAACATTTCATATCGTTTGTTTGTGTAAATATTTTCTATAAACAAAATAATGACAACAGTGTTTACGCCCTTATTGTGTAGTATTGAAAAAGAAATAACTTACAAAATACTGATCATGTTAGCCTCAGAGGCCATAAAAGTTACTCAGAAAAAGAAAAATTTAAAAATAATTGAAAATAGTACATAAAAAAGTAAATAGAAAAATACCGGGTGACGGTAGTCGGCGATGTTATCAGATGTTGTTCAATTTTGGCAAACTTCATGCCTCCATATCTCAGTAAGTATTGACGGTAAATTTTTTTTGTTTAGCCTATAATATTTAGAAAAAAAACTCTATTTTTTCATAAGAAAAAATAATTTTTTTTTTTTGAAATTTGGCCGACCCTGAGAACGAGTTTCGGAGAGGGCCTGTCGACCCTCAAAGGGTTAATGTAGGGAACTGGATATGTGCTCAAGTTCTCTAAATTATTAATAATATTAATAATAATAATAATAAAAATAATAATAATAATTATAATGATAGAGCTTCAGTTCCCTAAATTATCAATAATAATTATTATAATAATTATTACAATAACGATAGAGCTTCAGTTCCCTAAATTAATAATAATAATACATTATTATAACGAGAGCTTCAGAATGAAGTCAACTCAGTGCACTGTTTACCTAGCTGTGGGAGCAGTTCTCTCCTGATTTGCTTACATTTTTGACAGTCATTTGGCCAAATTTCCCTTTTCTAACCATGGGTCCTAAGAAAGTAAGTGTAAAGGACAGTGCTGAGAAGAAAATGATGATGATTTCCATTTTTATTATTATTATTATTATTATTATTAATTTAGGGAACTAGAGCACATCCAATTCCCTAGATCAAGAGCCCCTCACCAGCATCAAGGAACCTTGACGCTGGTGAGGGGCTTCAGTTCCCTAAATTATTATCAATAATGATAGTTATAATAATTATTACAATAACAATAGAGCCTCAGTTCCCTAAATTAATAATAATAGTACATTATTATAACAACGAGAGCTTCAGAGCAAAGTCAACTCAGTGCACTGTTTACCTCACAGTGTAAACAGTTCTCTCCTGATTTGCTTACATTTTTGACAGTCATTTGGCCAAATTTCACTTTTCTAACCATGGGTCCTAAGAAAGTAATTGTAAAGGACAGTGCTGGTAAGAAAAAGAGAATGATTTCCATGGAATTAAAGCATGAAATCATAGATAAACAAGAGAAGTGTCCAGGTTTTGGGTTGAGGGAAAAGTGGGGGGGAGCTGGCTCGTAACTCAAATGTTGGCTCGTAACTCAGAGCAAAAAATCGACCAATTGACGGCTCGTATCTCAAAAAACTCATATGTTGGGGCACTCGTAAGTCAAGGTTCCACTGTAAAGAGAAAATTTTTCTAAGTGTTACAGGATTAAAATAAAAAAAATAGGGTCAGTATTTACTGAGATATGAGACTGCAAAGTTGGCACTTAATGCTCACCTGACAACAACATCGAGTCCTGCCACTTGCAGAAGTGTTGCCGATATACCTTTTTTTCTCATTTTTATATTATTTTATATAATTTTTATGTTCTGATAATTACAATTTATAGTAGTTCTTGTCATTTCTTAACCAATCTTTGTTCTGACACTAATACATGTATTAGGTACTGAAATTGTACTCAAATTGTCACAAACACATTGACAGGTAGACATTTACACCTGTCTTGGTCATTTACTATTGTCTAGGAATATGTACAACGTATTTATAGGTCCCAGCAATGTTTTGGATATACTGGAGTATAAAAGAAGAAGGAAAAAGAAGGAAGAAGAAGACGCCCAATTATTTTCCGCAGACGCAAGTGCCTCGAATCAGCACTGATCACTGTTTCAAATACAATTGAACAAAACAACGGCAGCTTCACCATCTCTGAAGTCTTAGCAAGAATCCTCCTGAAAACAGTAAACCCTGCCATCACATAGTCTCTCTTGTTTTACTACACAAAGCACATTACAGAGAGTGAACACTGAAACCAGCTGCCTCTTTCCAGTCTACATTTGTCCAACCTATTTTTATGTTACCCAAGTAATAGCTTTTATATCCTTTTACTCATGTACGAATTAATTGCTCTACTATATTGTATTACTTTTGTCACTACCACTACTACTACTACTACCACTAGTGAACATCGAAATGGTACCTCACTAGTATTGCACCTCACTCTGAGCCTTTATATACCCTCTGTGTCCATGTGTTGTTTGTAATGGCTTGATAAAGCTCCTGGAGAGCGAAACATTGCCACAATAAATGTCACATTAGTTGCACTTGTGTCCTTTTACTTTACAAGAAGAAGAAAGAAGGAAGAAGAAGGAGGAGGAAGAAGGAAGGAGAAGGAAGAAGGAAGAAGAAGGAAGATGAAGGAAGATGACAGAAGAAGAAGGAAGATGAAGAAAGAAGAAGAAAGAAGAAGTTCCCTTGAAGCATGATGTCAGTGACAAGCATCCCGGAGGGCCGTGATAAGATGAGATAAGGGATGATATTTGATGGGCACCTGCGAGGCTGCAGAGATGAGATAAGGGATGACATTTGATGAGCCTCAGCATCTCTGTCTCTGCTTATCTGTCTCTCTGTCTTGTCTCTCTCTCTCTCTCTGTCTGTCTTGTCTCTCTGTCCTGTCTCTCTATCCTGTCTCTCTGTCCTGTCTCTCTGTCCTGTCTCTCTGTAATGTCTCTCTGTCCTGTCTGCTTGTCTCTCTTTCTCTCTGCTTGTCTCTCTCTCTGTCTCAGAGAGAGTGCCACTATGAACCAACAGGTATTCTTATGCGTTATATCTACAAGCACAGTATAGCACTTCGGATTTTTTTAGGTTATCCTAGGTAATTTACACTATGTATAATTGTATTTATGTGTACCTGTGAGACAGAGATAAGAAGAGATAGGCAGAGACAGAGACAGGTAGACAGACAGGTAGACAGGGACAGGCAGACAGAGACAGAGACATATAGATACAGACAGACCCTAAACTTGGGGTCAACATCACTTTCCTCTTAAAAGGGGAGTGTTAATACGACATTACATCAGTGAATCCTTGGTGTTTTCCACACTGTTTGCTCTAGCTGGTGCTCATTTTAACTGGCACTCCCATAAGGAACTAAGTGATCCCAGATTTTTTTTAAATGGTGCACGAGTGTTAAGACGCATTCTATGCTGACCAGGCATCTCAGGCCAATCGTGCCCAAATTCTCTGCATAATACACATTTACACCACACACTGCCCTTAGACTGGACATCTTCACTACCTCCAGCCGCCTCCTCACTGCAGCATTTACAAACCAAGCTTCACACCCATATAAGAGCATTGGTACCAATATTACTTCACAGGTAGATAGATACCTTACTGCCTAATTTAGTGTCAGACAGTACACTCACTCATTCTTCAACAGTTTAAAACTACGTACTTAACCCTTTCACTATTCAGACCCCTGAAATCAAAAGTGCTCACAGTGTCCACATTTAAAAAAAAAAAATCTTTGGAAATGGTATAGAATTTTTGTATTGAGGTAATGGCACCAAAAATATGAAATATGATTGAAAATGTATAGAATTATGCAAGCACAAAGTTAGCAGTCTGGACACATTTCACACATCTGCAATTTCACCAACTTTGAGTCCTATTTGAAGCCAATTCCATTACACAAAGAACCCACAAACAGGCAAGAGAAACTTACAACAATGTTTCAAGTCTGACTTGGCCCATTTACAAAGTCACACTAACAGAAAAGAGTGAGGAAGTAGAGGAAGTAGTGGTAGTGATAGGTAGGTAGTGGAAGTAGAAGAAATAGTGGCAGTAGAAAGTAGGGGGGTAGTTTAGTGACAAAAAGAGAAAAAAACAGGAAGTGAAGAGAGGCAAAAGTAAAGGTACAGTGGAACCTCTGGTCATGAATGCTTTGAAAATGAACAAATCAGTTCACAACCAGAAAATTCGCCAATTTTTTGCATCTGCTCACAAACACATAATCGGGTGCCGAACAAACATAGCCGTTCCAATTTTCACATTCTGTGCCATTTTTTTTGCACATGCCAATTTTCCCCACTTCCTGTAATTACGGCCGTGATAAATTTGGATTAGCAATGTTTTATCAGCAGGTAGTGCTGAAATGACTTCTCACCAAACTAATAGCTATTTTGCTAGAACTCCTTTTATTCTATCAGGTGAGTACAAGAAACAGCTCATTTACCTATTTTAACTATGCAAAAAAGTGATCAGAAATCATTAATTTGGCCAATTTCACACAAAATTCAAGGCCAATTTCAAAATAGGGGCCAGAATAAATAATGCAGACATTCCTGGAACTAAAATAACATTTTCTCTGTTCATTAGTCATGTCTCCAGACCCGTCTTATATTATGCTTGCTTTTCATTTTGAATTTTTACACAAAAAATAGATGATTTACTGTTATTCAAACTACTGCATAATTGCAATAATTGTATAAATAATCTCAGCACATTCATGAATGCATATTAGACCCAAATAATGCCAAGAAAACGAGAATAGAACCATAAATACAATAAGAAAATACACCACAAAGTTGGTGTTTTACACCAAAAACACAGTTGCAGTTTTTCTCATTATGCACTGCCTGCTGCAGAATTCTTTTTTATACCACACACACTGACCATGCAGACCCATTCTCTCTTATGTGGGCCTAATAGCTTTCTTCTGCACAAGATTTGAAGCTGCTAGAATTTTGGCATAGTATTATGGGACCAACACTGGCTTCAAAGCTATAATATTACAGCACCGACGCCGAAGTGGTTAATACATGTGTATGATAACGTAAACATGTATTCAGGCTTTTATATGCATTTGAAAATGAACAATTATTATGATTCATTTTACAGCAATTTTCGCTTTACAGCTGTAGCCTGGAACCCAACCTGCTGTATAAGCAGGGCCCTCCTGTAACCTAAATTTCAAAATGCCTTGAGGGCTGGATGGGGGATGCTGCAGTTCCATGAATCGTATGACTGTTGATGATAATGCACTTCTGGACAAGACAGCTATGATTTGAACAATGGTGATAGTTCCTTCTTTGAATCACTTCTTACAGTGAAACTGATGTATTAAATAACATATATTTACAAGGGGTATAAAATGCTGACTGAGATCGGATATTGGAAAATATGAATGTAGCACTGATACAGTCTAAGTGTAATAAAGCTACCCAACCCCCCTTGATTAAATTGGTCATATGTGGTGTATAATTTTTTTAAAAATACACAAAGGATTACATGCATGTAAGCAATACAGTGCATGAACACAGATCACAAACTGAGCATGGGATAACACTTTTATGTGTAATAAGGACCACATGCAATACTGAAAATAGAACATTAAAGAACTCAAATGTAGAATACATTTTTTCTAAATATCAAGAGATATGACATCTAACATCACATACACAGAATCCTGATCGCACAGTTGTCAAAGACAAGTATAGAGACAGGTCAGTCACATTCAACAAGTGAGAGATAAAGTATATAACAAGGAAAGATCCAGCTGGCATTATTACAAGGACTAGAAGGAAGGCAGTTAGGATAACTGTGACTATATATCTTGTAGCCAAAAAATTACAGACAAAAGAGTAAGATACTATTTCGGAAGATTCCCAGTGATGTGAAAATATATCCTGAAATTAAAAATACTTAAGTAAAACTATGTAAGTATAAATACATTTTCAAGAAGAATCAATTAGTAATCCAGTAGTGTAACTATTAACAAACTATTCCAGCTTTACTAGAGATACAAGGAAATTACGAAAGAGAAAAATTAACAATAATTTATTAAACTAAAAAAAATATCCAGTGAAAATTAATATTTCTAGTCATACCTTCAGCTGTTCCAGCCAACTTCTAATATCGAGGAAGGACTGTTCATTAGTCAAATCAAACAGTAGTAGGAAGCCCATGGCATCCCGATAAAATGCTGTAGTTAAGCTACGAAACCTACAAAAATGATGGTGCATTAGTAAGCAAGAACTTTTACTATACTTGTGCTCGATGTAGCACTATAAAATGCAGGAGCGCTTCACAGAAATACCTGATGCCTCAGAAAATGCACACTAAAGATGTGATAGCTGTACACTTCTGGCAAGACAGCTATTGACTGAGCAATGGTGAAGGAGATTCCTTCTTTAGGTCACACTGCCTTGGTTGGACATGGCTGATATAGTTAGACAAATTTTCTTTAGTGAATGCAATATTCAAGATTTGAGCTACAAATTCTTTGCATCATTTAGCATGCTTATGAAACAAATTTCTCACTGGCTGATCTTGCATCACATATTTCTGCATCACGTGGGTTAATGAGAGAACCAAGCAATAAAAATACACCTCATACTGTAAAGTGCTGTATTACTCATAACTTGCAAAAAGCATAAATTATTTGTGCTATGTTAACTTCAGGAAACATGCAGTTCGTCTAGCATAAGATGAAATAAAAAGATCTCTTTGTATATACAGGGAATTGTGAGAGCAAAAACTATAGCAAACTTTATATAGGTAAATATATTCAAGGTATGCCTTGTAAACGATAAGTTAGTATAATCTAAAGCATAGCAATATACCAGATCTTCACAAAGAGTATACCTCTTGTCTGCTATGTCCATGCTTATGTGTACAATCTAATAAATTCATGCTTTGAAAAAAAAAATATATACTTATGTGAATCAAAATTATAGAATATAAACATATGATATATTCAAAAACCTGTAATAGAAAATAATGATTACCTTTATAAGTAAAAAATCATCAATATCGACTACTACAATATAAACAGTGGAACCTCAGAGCTCAAACGTACCAGACCTCCAACACACAATTTTGTTCAGAAAAACTGACCCAGTCTTAGAACATTTTTATGAAGTTCAAATATGCCACCTTGTTTACAAATCGGTTGTAAAAAATTTTATATGAAATCCCTGTTCCAAAAGTGCTTTGAAGTGACTTCTGACACTGACCTAATTCTCAGAGACTTTTGGAAGTGTCAGTTGATCATCGTCCAGTGTGTGAGGATAATAATTAAAACCTTGCAAATACTGTTTCAGACATTGAACTTTTCGCAGTTGAAACATCACCTAGGAACCAACTGAGTTCAAAGACCGAGGTTCCACTGTACTATTTCCTTTTACATATCAGTGACATGAATATTCAGAATGGATGGAATGTATGGCTGCTAGCAATGGTAAAATGTTATAAATGAGTACCTCCCTCTGGAGCAACCATCTTGTCTTTGTAGGGAACTGGAAACTCCAGTGATACCATGGACAGTAGTGGTGGGTGAAGTAGAGGACAGTAGTGGTGGGTGAAGTAGAGGACAGTAGTGGTGGGTGAAGTAGAGGATAGTAGTGGTGGGTGAAGTAGAGGACAGTAGTGGTGGGTGAAGTGGAGGATAGTAGTGGTGGGTGAAGTAGAGGACAGTAGTGGTGGGTGAAGTAGAGGATAGTAGTGGTGGGTGAAGTAGAGGACAGTAGTGGTGGGTGAAGTAGAGGACAGTAGTGGTGGGTGAAGTAGAGGATAGTAGTGGTGGGTGAAGTGGAGGATAGTAGTGGTGGGTGAAGTAGAGGACAGTAGTGGTGGGTGAAGTAGAGGATAGTAGTGGTGGGTGAAGTAGAGGATAGTAGTGGTGGGTGAAGTAGAGGACAGTAGTGGTGGGTGAAGTAGAGGATAGTAGTGGTGGGTGAAGTAGAGGACAGTAGTGGTGGGTGAAGTAGAGGATAGTAGTGGTGGGTGAAGTAGAGGACAGTAGTGGTGGGTGAAGTAGAGGATAGTAGTGGTGGGTGAAGTAGAGGACAGTAGTGGTGGGTGAAGTAGAGGATAGTAGTGGTGGGTGAAGTAGAGGACAGTAGTGGTGGGTGAAGTAGAGGACAGTAGTGGTGGGTGAAGTAGAGGACAGTAGTGGTGGGTGAAGTAGAGGATAGTAGTGGTGGGTGAAGTAGAGGACAGTAGTGGTGGGTGAAGTAGAGGATAGTAGTGGTGGGTGAAGTAGAGGACAGTAGTGGTGGGTGAAGTAGAGGATAGTAGTGGTGGGTGAAGTAGAGGACAGTAGTGGTGGGTGAAGTAGAGGACAGTAGTGGTGGGTGAAGTAGAGGATAGTAGTGGTGGGTGAAGTGGAGGATAGTAGTGGTGGGTGAAGTAGAGGACAGTAGTGGTGGGTGAAGTAGAGGATAGTAGTGGTGGGTGAAGTAGAGGATAGTAGTGGTGGGTGAAGTAGAGGATAGTAGTGGTGGGTGAAGTAGAGGACAGTAGTGGTGGGTGAAGTAGAGGACAGTAGTGGTGGGTGAAGTAGAGGATAGTAGTGGTGGTGGTGGTTGAAGCAGAGGACAGTAGTGGTGGTAGTGGCAGCTGAAGTAGAGGACAGTAGTGGTGGTGGTGGGTGAAGTAGAGGACAGTGATGGTGGAGATAGTAATAGTGGTAAAAACCTAACAAAGATAGTAGCAGTAGTAGTAGAGGGAGTAGTGGTGGTAATTGTAGTATTAATAATTAGTAAAAAAAAACCTAACCTGGATGGTGGAAGTAGTAGAGGAATTAGTGGATTATTATTATAATCATGGGGGAGCACTAAACCCATAGGATTATACAGCACATGTGGGGGGGGGATGGAAGGTATTCAGGCTCAATTCAGGGAACCAGAGCACAGAGGAAGTAGTGGAGGAAGGAAAAATTCATTTGAAAAAATTAAATTTTTATGCTCCAGTTTAGAAGGCAATAACTCAGCATAACATATCTGTTGCAAATTCACTACCATAAACTAGAACACTTCAGAGGATGCAAACACCAAAAAACATGGCATGGTGAAACGCAATGCAATGTCATATACAGCATTTTTGCACTCGTACAGTTGTTATGTATGAGCCTAAATACACTCATTTGGCAGAAATTACAAGTTTGAGCCAGAAAGCCATCAAATTATTATTTTACAGAAAGTGTGGACCATCCATATCCTTAACCCTTTCACTGTCGAGACCTGTGCTCACAACCTTGCTCTCATTGTCGAAAAATGTTAAAAAAAAAAAAAAATTCTTACCAAAATCTTCAGTGTGCGTCATAAAAGATTTTTTTTTTTTTTACGATCAGTAGTTACCGAGATATAGAGGCGAAAAGCTGAAAGAATGTGAACTGCTGACGGCAACATCAGCAACTGCAGCTCACATAGTAATATTATTTTAACTTTTATTCTATTTTTCTTTTCTTGTCTAACATTTTATTTTTTTCAAGTAACTTTTGTGGCCTGTGAGACCAATATAATGCATAATGTATATACATGTATATCCACTAACTGTATGCAACACAATAACCGGACAAATATTATCATTACGTATATTGTTTACAAAACTTGTTTACACAAACCAACAATTAAAAAGTTGTTTATTACTATTGTTCTATAATATATATACACTCATATAGTCACTGGACACAGTTTGTGGGACTCTTTGAAACATGGTATTATGCACAGTGCTCTTTTACACTCCTCACACATAAAACGAGTGTCTCTGCATTTTTGTGGGTGTTTTGTTTTATGTGTGCAGAGATACTCAATAACTTCCTAGTATCTTTCAATGTACAATGTATTACTTTCAGTGTGCACAATTATATCCAACACAAGACCACTGTAGCAATCACAAAGTACAAACAACTTGGTTGATACTGCTTGAAGGACAGTCTACCTTCAAACAAAATCAAAGATTCATCAATAACAAGTTTCCTGAAGGGATAAAAATACATGAAGAACTTTTGTTTCAGGTACATAAATACATTCCTAATCTTATTTAACCTGTCGTTCTGTCAGGCCTTATTTTGTCTGAGAAGTGTAGAATACATAACAGTAGCAGAAATCGGTTCACTGAAAGCTGGGGTTGAAATTAGGCGGTCTGTCAACCAGTATGATATGACTGTGTGCTTATACACATGTGACATAAGTACTGTACTATTATGGCAAGGAATGGAAACATCTCAGCCACAGTTGTCTCCTTCCACTGGTGTAGGCGTGATCTTGGTGAAATAATTATTTGCCATGGTGTAATCGAAGTATGTGCTACTTTCCCTGACAATAATTTCCACCAGGGGTTTGTCAAAGAATAATTAAAAACATTGTAGTTTGGTGGCATTGTTCCGAAGTGTACAAGATGGTCATATTCCACTTTGAGTTTCATCAAAGTGATGGGGATTGGGAACAAAACTGGTACCGTTCTGCCAATCCCAGATGCAGTCTGCTGGTGGATACTGGATATTGACAGGTGGTTGTAGCTGTGCAGGTTGTTGTGGTTGTGCAGGTTGTTGTGGTTGTGCAGGTTGTTGTGGTTATGCAGATTGTTGTGGTGTGTGGGTGGTTGAAGGTGGCCTTTGTTATGGATGTGCTGAGTCAGCAGCATGGCTACCAGCCTGGGGTGCCGCTGGTGCCACATGACACATTACACCACCACCACGACCTGCTGCCGCACATATATTATCCATCCCAATTGTAACATTACCCATTACCCATACCGTCTTCCCCACCACCACCACCTACACAGAAATAAGTTACTTTGTCTGGCTTTTTAGTGTTATCCCAGGTTCTCTACACATATGCTGCTGTATATGATAATCTATGTAACTGTATTTATGTATACCTGAATAAACTTACACACTGTCTTCCCCACCACCCTCGCTGCCTTCCAAACCACCTATGCTGCCTTTCCCACCACTCACACTACCTTTCTCACCACCAACACTGCCTTTCCCACCACTCACACTGCCTTTCCTACCACCCACACTGTCTTCTCCACCATCCACGCTGTCTTCCCTTTTCACTATCTGTTCCTGGTGTAGGACCACAGGATGTACTCCGAGATGTACTCCTTCTCCTAGGAATAGCATATGGCATACTACCAGAATGCATGTAGTCTCATATAAATTGAAGCTTGGAAGTCAAGAGCTTGGAAATCACAATCAATACCACTATCATGACCACTGCTCACATCTGAGTCATGGACATGGGAAAACACGAGTTTCCTCTTTCGCCATGGTACAACTGAACATGAACGAGACAGCCCATCACCAGAGGTGGAAGGTTGAGGGTTGTCTGGGTTTTCAGCACTATTTCTGGTATCCTGGGCATTGCTTTCGGTCACAAACTCCTCAAAACCATGAAATTCATCTTCACTGACACTTTCATCTGTGTTAGAACTATCACTTGGGAAGAGAAGAGTCCCAATTCACTGGGGAGTGAGGCATTCCTTAACACTAGGCATGGTGAACAAGGTGTACTGAATCGGCATTCCCGCAATGCACTGTGGCCTCCCTGATTTTTTTATACTGCACACACTGAGCACACAAACCCATTCTCTCACATGTAGGCCTATCAGCTTTCTCCCACCAGATCTGAAGCTGCTAGAATTTTTACTGGCTTGCAAGCCGTAATATTACGAGAAAGGGTTAAGAATATATTAAAAATGTTATAAATGGTGCAAAGGTGACATTAAAACAATATCAAAGATGGTTGACACAAAGCCACTACCATTATAGTATGCTCCTCACTTAGCGACGAATTCGTTTACCAATGTGGTCTTAGGAACGGAACTCTGTTGTTAAGTGAGGAGAGGCTGTATAACATTTTAACTGTAGGCTAAGTAGCCAGCAGAAAAAGGGGGAGGGTGTCATAAAGCCTCCCTGTTTATACAGTTTGTTTTACTCGCTAGCAGCAGTGTGCTAGTGAGCTACGTGAATAAACGTGTGTTGGTGTGTGACTTTGTATATAGAGTAAGTTGTATGCTGTATATGTAAGTTTACTCTTAATATACATTATATTATATTTCTATACAGTATGTTAGTGTGTGACTAGTTAATGGTCCAAGTCAGACCAAAACATCATCATAAGTTTCTTTTTTTATTATCACACTGGCCGATTCCCACCAAGGCAGGGTGGCCCGAAAAAGAAAAACTTTCACCATCATTCACTCCATCACTGTCTTGCCAGAAGGGTGCTTTACACTACAGTTTTTAAACTGCAACATTAACACCCCTCCTTCAGAGTGCAGGCACTGTACTTCTATTTCTATTTCTATGAAAACTGATGTTTACGTCAATGAGTACCTTACCAAAACAAGACAAAACCTCCTTTATCGTCTAAGAAAATTACGCTATGCCAAAAAATCCACCAGTGCTTTGTGAGGGACGGAAAAATCGCAGTTAGGAAACAGCCCACTGGGAAGAGATACTTCATCTCTACAGAACATGACCTTGAAACATTCCTAAGTGAGGCTGGACTAACAGAATCAGAGTAAAGTGCAGATAATACCTACAGCCCACCGTTAGTGTTATATTGTCATAAATTTGTGCCCCCCTAAATTTCCAATACCCCAACCACTTTTGATTGTCATTGTTGTATTCAATGACCATTCTACCTCATAGTCTTAATTGTGTTTAATATCTACAGAATCTATCTCCTTTTCTACATCTCACCACATCACTGTTCTATCTTAATTTATTTTAAACTAACCATAATTTGACCTCAATTACTCTACCTCACTTTAAGAAATACTCTATTGCCCAATTTTATTCTAAAATCTGTATTATTGCCCAATTTTACTTTAAACTATATTGACCAAACTTATTGTAAACTTTTTTTTATTGCCCATTTTTATTCTATACTTTTTGAAACTAGTATTTTCAACTACAACTTTTACATTATCCTGTCTACCATCTTACTAGCATATTATAACCAAGTCATTGCCATTTTTATTTTTATTATTTTTTTATTATTATTCTTTTTCTACCTTAACTTGTGTATTTTATCCTGTCAATTTAAATCTAGTTATACTCTAGTTCTTGTAAACAACTTATATAACACCTTAGTGCAATTACAATTGAGAGTTGTGCCTTTTTTATATTATTAGATTAAACTCAGTTGTACTATAGCTCATTCTAGCTCAATACATAGTCAATACCAAATTCATTATACAGTGGACCCCCGCATACCGGACGCCTTGCATAACGGACAATCCGCATACCGGACGCTTTGATCGCAAAAATTTTGCCTCGCATACCGCCCAAAAACCCGCTCAGCGCCCTTCGTCCGAGACGCGTCCAATGTGCGGCCTGAGCCACGCTCACATGTTCCGCCGGTGGCATTGTTTACCAGCCAGCCTCCGCGGTAACATCCAAGCATACAATCGGAACATTTCGTATTATTACAGTGTTTTTGGTGATTTTTTTCTGGAAAATAAGTGACCATGGGCCCCAAGATAGCTTCTAGTGCCAACCCTACAGCAATAAGGGTGAGAATTACTTTGGAGATGAAGAAAAAGATCATTGATAAGTATGAAAGTGGAGTGCTTGTCTCCGAGCTGGCCAGGTTGTATAATAAACCCCAATCAACCATCGCTACTATTGGTGGTACAGCTGCTGCTGCTGCTGTACCACCGTCAGCTGCTGCTGCTGCTGTAGTACCGTCTGCTGCTGCTGTAGCATCGTCTGCTGGTGCTGTAACATCGTCAGTTGCTGCTGTAGCATCGTCTGCTGCTGCTGCTGTAGCATCGTCTGCTGCTGCTGCTGCTGCTGTAGCATCGTCTGCTGGTGCTGTAACATCGTCAGTTGCTGCTGTAGCATCGTCTGCTGCTGCTGCTGTAGCATCGTCTGCTGGTGCTGTAACATTGTCAGTTGCTGCTGTAGCATCGTCTGCTGCTGCTGCTGCTGCTGTAGCATCGTCTGCTGCTGCTGCTGCTGCTGTACCACCGTTGTTGGTGTGGCTTATTGAGAATACCAAGAAACAATTAACCCCAGAGGATTTGCCACCCAGGATAACCCAAAAAAGTCAGTGTCATCGAAGACTGTCTAACTTATTTCCATTGGGGTCCTTAATCTTGTCTCCCAGGATGCAACCCACATCAGTCGACTAACACCCAGGTGAACAGGGAAAATGCCTGGAACTAGTGCTCATATTGGTGAATTTAGAGCCAGCAAAGGTTGGTTTGAGAGATTTAAGAATCGTAGTGACATACACAGTGTGATAAGGCCTGTTCTGGAAGAAAATACCAAACAGGACCTACAGTACTCAGGAGGAAAAGGCACTCCCAGGACACAGTGTCTCATCAGTCATTGCTGCATCTTCAATAAAGGTAAGTGTCATTTATTCTTCATTTAGTAGAGTAGTACATGCACAATATATATTGTGCATGTACTACTCTACTTTTGTGCATGTATCCTTCTCTTTGTGTGTAGGAAAATGTCTATTTCATGTGGTAAAATTTTTGTTTTCATACTTTTGGGTGTCTTGCACGGATTAATTTGATTTCCATTATTTCTTATGGGGAAAATTCATTCGCATACCGAACATTTCGCATAACAACCAGCCCTCTTGCACGGATTAAGGTCGCTATGCGGGGGTCCACTGTATTAGACCATAGTGTAAATACTAGTGAGAGACTGGTGCTATTTTTAATTTGTATTTTTATATTATTAGATTAAACCTAGTTGTACTATAGCTCATTCTAGCTCAATACATAGACTATACCAAAGTCATTATATTAGACCTTAGTGCAATTACAAGTGAGAGTCTTGTGCTATTTTTAATCTGTACTTTTATATTATTAGTTTATACCTAGCTGTACTTTAGCTCATTCCAGCACAACACATAGACAACATCAACTTCATTATGTGTATTAGTGACTATATATGACCAAAATGCTTTAGCTATACGTATACTTGTCCAAACTTCCCACCACTACAGATATCAGTACTAGAACTCGACACACAACTCAGGATATATATAACCATAATTTAAACCTAGAAGATGATTGATCACGTTGACCCTGATCTAAACCTCCATAATCTGACACCCAATCAAAACCTATTGGAAAGTAACTGCCTTTATTACACAGCATCAAAAGCCACCACTATCCTAAACAATGCTAAAAGTCTATCAGTACTTAACTACAACATCAGGTCCTTAAGCAAACACTATGATGACCTCCTGGCACTCTTTGAATCACTAAAGACACCCTTCTCCTGCATTATTCTTACTGAGACCTGGCTTAAGCAGGACACAATAGATATCTACCCTCTACCAGGATACACAGCAATCCACAACTGCAGACCATACCAAGTTGGGGGTGGTATTGCAATCTATTACTCTAACCAATTATCTTGTATTAGCACCACTTGCTTTAGTGATGAATATGGGGGATACATTTTTGCTAATTTTACTGTAAAAAACCTTAAGACGCCTATAACAATCGGTGCCATTTACCGGATACCCCACACAAACATCCCAAATTTCAGTGAGAAATTAAAGGCACTAATAACAAACAGACAAATGAATAAGCACCACCTTCTCTTAGCTGGAGACTTCAACATCAACCTTGGCCTACTAGATGATCAGCCTGTAACTGATTTCATCAACAATATGAACAACACACTTCTCATACCAACAATAACTAAACCAACCAGGCTCACTGAGACAAGTGCAACCATAATAAACCACAAACGGACCAATATACTAGCCCCCCTTAAATCAGGGATAATCACAGATAGCACTACAGACCACTACCCTACCTTCCTCTTGACAAACATTAGTAAACCACCACTTGAATACAACAAAGTTTCATTTAGACTCCATGACGAGGCCTCAATAAGGAATTTCACAGCTGACCTAGAGACTGTTGACTGGTCTACAGATTTCTCCAAGGCCAATGGTATTGATGACTGGACAGACATTTTTCTTAACAAATTACTTAGACTATACAACAAACATTGTCCTATAAAAACGAAACAGATCACAAACAAACGGCTTGGTTGCCCATGGCTAACCAGCACCATTCTGAAATCCAATGATAAGAAACACCAATATGAAAAGCAATATAGACAGGGCTTAATACACAAAGATATTCTTAAACACTATTCATCAGTTCTCACCAAAGTAGTAAAGAAAGCCAAACAACTATACTACTCCAGCAGATTCACTGACACAAGAGGAGATATAAAAAAGACCTGAAAAACACTCTCTCAGATTCTAGGGACCCACAAACTGAAAAAACCACGAATATTGTCCTAACTAAACCTAATGAAACACCACTGCATCCCACTGACACAGCTAACAAGATAAACGACTTCTTCTCAACCATAGGATCTAATCTCGCCAATAAAATCCCACGTACCAATGCCCATGCCGGGGATTACCTAGATAGGAATTTCCCAAATTCCTTCTATCTTGTACCAACTGAGCCCACGGAAGTCACCGAGATTATAAAGCCACTTAAAAATAACTCAGGGAATCTGTCGCATGTCCCACCATTATTGTACAAGCGAGCAGCCCATGTCCTTTCGCATGCTATTTCATTACTTTTTAACAAGTCACTAGAAACTAGCACCTTCCCGAAACTACTCAAGACGGCAAGGGTTACACCAATACATAAAGGTGGTGACCCTACAGATTTAAACAACTATAGGCCAATATCAAACTTACCATTGCTATCCAAAATCTTTGAGAAACTCGTGCACAGGAGACTATATTCATTTATAACGGCACAAAACAGCACTAATGATGCAATTATAAAAATGCTAGACCTGCTTTACACAGCATTGGAAAATAAGGAATATCCACTAGGAATTTTTATTGACCTAAGAAAAGCTTTTGACACAGAAGACCACGGCATCCTACTCCACAAACTTGACCATTATGGTATAAGAGGCCATGCGCTTGCATATTTCAAATCTTACCTTGCTAATAGGTATCAGTATGTCACCTTTAAAGACACAGCATCAACAACACGGCCACTTGATACTGGAGTTCCGCAGGGAAGTGTCCTTGGTCCCCTGCTCTTCCTCATATACATCAACGATCTTCCAAATGTATCCCAACACCTGAACCCCATTCTCTTTGCTGACGATACGACTTATGTCATCTCTCACCCTAATCTTGCCACCCTCAACACCATTGTTAGCGAGGAGTTGATCATAATATCGACTTGGATGACAGCCAATAAACTTACGCTTAACACTGACAAAACCTACTATATTATGTTTGGTAGCAGAGCAGGAGTTGCGCAAATTAACATTAAGATCGACAACACTCTAATTGCCAGACATAATGAGGGCAAATTCCTAGGCCTATACCTCGACAACAACCTGAATTTCAGCACCCATATCCAACACATAACCAAAAAAGTATCCAAAAGTTGGGATCCTCTCCAAGATACGATACTACGTGTCGCAAAATGCCCTTCTCACACTATACCACTCACTTATTTATCCATACCTCACCTATGCTATTTGTGCTTGGGGATCAACTGCAGCAACACACCTAAAGCCAATAATAACCCAACAAAAAGCAGCAGAAAGAATAATCACTAAATCCCATCCCTGGCAACACCCCCCCCCCCCACTCTTCATAGATCTAAACTTACTCCCTGTTCAGTACATCCACACTTACTACTGTGCAATCTACATCTACAGGACCTTAAATTCCAATATTAACCTTGACCTAAAATGCTTTCTTGATAGTTGTGACAGAACCCACAGGCATAACACCAGACACAAACATCTCTATGACATTCCCCGTGTCCGACTAAACCTTTACAAAAATTCAATGTATGTCAAAGGCCCTAAAATCTGGAACACCCTACCTGAAAACACTAGAACTGCAGACACATTCATCACCTTCAAAACTACCATTAGAAAACATCTTATCTCCCTGATACACCCCGTCAACTAATTACACGAATACCACCTGGTGGTTCATACTTACACTCACTCACCCATTTGACCATAAACAGAAATATCAATCTCAATCTTAAAATAATGAATCCTAACTAGTCATAAGTTGGCCTGTGATACTCCAATACTGAAACTAAGTATTGTGCCAAAACAAAAGCATTCACATTGCTAAACTCACAAACTAGTATTTAGTCACTTAGCCATAATACCAACTTACCTCATAATTTGTAATATTTTAAAGTTAAGAATTATTCTAAGCTGCCCGAAATGCCTAGCCATGCTAGGTGTTCTAGTGGCACCCTCTGTAATTAGTATTTTACTACATGTAAACCACACAATAACCAAATTCTGTAAACTCAGCATTGTAATCCTTATAGAGAATAAACTTTTCTCCTATGTGTGGGTTATTTGTGTATTCTTCACTGATGTAACTTTGTCTCCCACATTATTGATGACAGTTAGGTATATCTTGTAGAGATTGGCCAAGCTGCTCAATACATTGGACCACCACATTTTGTCCAGTGCAGAAATCATACAATTCAGATTTCGTACCAGATGCGTCCACCTGGGCCGCTCATAAGTTTGTGGCTCACGCTTGGGCACATTAAATGTCTTATTTTATGTTAATATAGACACTTTCATTAATCCATCTATGATATTTTCTTCAAAATTATATAAGAAACATGTTGCATAGCAAATAAACATGCCTTTGTTACTCCTTCACTAAGAGTATCCCTCTAGTCTTAACACCATAGTAATAATACTAATACATAATAATAATCACTCTTGGGAACATTAACCCCTTGACTGTCGCAACCCCTAATCCTGAGGTGTCTCCTGGTGTCGCAAAATTTCAAAAAAAAAAAAAAATTCTTATGAAATGATAGAGAATCATAGCTATTTCTTTAGAACTCCATTTTTTCTATCAATTGAGTACAAGAAACTGCCCATTTACTGATTTCAACTATCCAATAACGTGGTCAGAAATTTGCAATTTGTCCAATTTCACGAAAATTAAAAAAAATATGACAATTTCAAAATAGGGTCCAGAATGAACAATGCATACATTCCTGGCTCTAAAATAACATTTTCTTTGTTCATCAGTCACATCTCCAGGCCCCTCCAATATTACTCTTGCTTTCTATTTTGAATTTTTATTCAAACAAAAAATAGAAGATTTACTGTTATGCAGACTACTGCAATATTGTAATAATTGTACAAATAATGTCAACCCATTCATAACTGCATATTAGAATGGCTAGTTGGACATTTATTGGACAATGACATCATTTGTTTATTTTTGAACATCGGCAAAAATCAAACATTTCCCCTACTTTGAGCTCCATTTCCAGGTTCTTTTTACAGTAAAACCAATCAAAATCACCACTATTTCTATAATATGTTTTCCATTCTATCAAATGAGACCAAGAAAACGAGAATACAACCATGAATACTATAAGAAAATAGACCACAAAGTCGGCATTTTATTTAAAAAAAAGTCGGAGTTTTTTTTTTCTCATTATGCACTGCGTGCTCCAGGATTTTTTTTTATATGGTGCACACTGACCACACAGACCCATTCTCTCACATGTGGGCCTACCAGCTTTCTCCTGCTTGATTTGAAGCCGCTAGAATTTATGAGTATACGTATATACGTCAAACACGGTACCTCGTAAGACGTATACAGTAGACCCCCGAGTTTCATGATTAATTCGTTCCAGAGAGCCCGCCGAAGGTCGAAATTCACAAAACTCGAAACCATTTTCCCCATAAGAAATAATGGAAATAAAATAAATCCGTTCCAGACACCCAAAAATATTAAAATAAATTTTTTTTTTTCAAATTAAATAAAGATTTACATAATGAAAACAATCAGAAATCAAGTACATGCATTTAAAATAAATAATAATAACATTACACTTACCTTTACTGAAGACTTCTGGGTGGATGGAAGATGGGAGGAGGTGATAGGAGGAAGGTGTACACTATTGTTTGGAAGGAGAATCTCCTTCCATTAGGACTTTAGGTAGCAAGTCCTTATCTGGGGTTACTTCCCTTCTTCTTTTAATGCCACTGGGAGCAACTTGAGAGTCACTGGACCCCTGGTGCACAAAATATCTATCCAGAGAGGTCTTTTTCTGGCATTTCTTTAAGATTTCCCTGAAGTGGGACACAACACTGTCATTGTACATGTTGCAGATACGGCTTGTTTCAGCTAGGTCAGGGTGATACTTTTCAACAAAACTTTGCAACTCATTCCACATTCCACACATGTCCTTAATCACTGAAGAAGGCACCTCATCCACTCCCTCTTCCTCCTCCTCTGAAGCCAGTTCCTCGGCTGTGGTCTGATGCTGTTCCAGTTGAAGCTCTTGCAGTTCGTCAGTGGTTAGCTCTTCCCTGTGGTCCTCCACCAACTCTTCCACATCCCCGTCACTCACTTTATTTACCAAAGGGCTTGCACTAGCTTTCCTTGGGTCCATGATGACTTATTTAGCAGTTGCAAGCACAAAAAAATAGCAATTATTATGAAACAATAGCAATTATTATGAAATGTATTGTATGAACCCGCGGGGTGATGGTCACGTGTTGGTAAACAATGGCACACTGAGCGTGAATGGTGTGGGAGGCTGGCTTTGTGTGTGCGATGACGGGTGGACGGGTACCGGACGGTCGCCGAAACACGAGTTTTTTCACGAAACTCGAGGCCAAATTTTTCCCAAAAAACTCGCCGAAGGTCGAATTTCGCGAAAGTCGAGGCTGCCGAAACTCGAGGGTCCACTGTATATACGACCAAAACAGTCAAAGGGTTAAATGTCTTATTTTACTTTAATATAGACATTTTCATTAATATACCTATGATATTTTCTTCAAAATTATACAAGAAACACGTTACATAGCATATAAACATGCAATGTTTATATGCTATCGAGGGGTGGTGGTTGGTGAAGGAAAAACATTACATTTCCTCTGGTTCAGCATTAAAGAAAACTGTATGAATCTGCATCTGGCCCAGTCACCGCCCTCAATACATAACACTTTTGCTTACAATTCTCGGCATGAATTATTCATTACTTCTTCCTTTGTTTATGATGGCATTTAAAGGTGGTTGTCAGAAATGATTAAACTCAGTGAACATGGTATGTCAATGGTAATATGGCTCTGGGCTGCATTAAATATCATGTAGCTAGGATGTGGAAGAGTTGGTGGAGAAATATCACCCTAACAAAGCTGTTACAAGCCGTGTCTGCATGGTCCAGTGACTCTCAAGCTGGTCCTAGTGCCAGTAAGAGACAAAGAAGGGAAGTAACCCCAGATAGGGCTTTGATACCTGAAGTCCTTATGGAGGGGGATTGCCTTTCCAAACACTAACCTCTCCTCCCTCTCCCCTCCTCGCCCTCTTAAATATGCCAACAATTCTCTTCAATAAAGGTAAAAGTGATTTAAATGTTCATTTATCCATTAAAATTAGTCATTTACATATATTTATTTCTCATTGTTTTCTTTAAGTAAAATTATAATTATTCTCTATAAAATGCATTTTTTGTTAATATTTTTGGGTGTCTGGAACAGATTAATTGGATTTATATTATTTCTTATGAGAAATATTACTTCAGTTTTTGTCCATTTCGGATTTTGGCTGACCTTCTGGAGTGGATTAAGGATGAAAACCGGGGTATTGCTGTATTAGGAAAGCCTCGCCCAGTGCAACCCAGAGCAATAATGCATCATAATTCCCTACCATGAAAAGAAGTCTGCCTTTAGAGAAGACCTTAGATCTCTGGTGGAGCACAGTACACAAAGTCCTCACTTAATATCATCAACAGGTTCTTGGAAACTGTGACTAAGCAAAATGATGTATTACAAAACCAATCTGACCACAGGATAATTGAGATAAACAAGAGTTGAGTTGTTATGCAAGGGAGAGCTGAGAGAAAGGGCAGTAGTGCTGAAGACACCATGACTATAGAGTTTGTCACTCAGGGGTCCTATAAAGTCATACAGTGGACCCCCAGTTATCGGCCGTAATCCGTTCCAGGTCACCCTAAAACCAAAATGACCGAAAACCGAAATAATATTTCCCATAAGAATTAATGTAAATAAAATTAAGTGAAACAAAGCTGAAGGGGGTGGGAGAGTTTCAGTGGAGAGGAATAAATGGGATTAGGTCAGGGGTTTCAAATAGAGTTAGAGCTAAAGGAGTAGCAATAATGTTGAAGGATAAGTTATGGCAGGAAAAGAGGGACTATAAATGTATTGAAGGATTATGTGGAGTAAAATAAAGGTTGGATGTGAAAAGTGGGTTATAGAGAAGAGAGAAGAGTAGAGGAGAGAGAGAGAGATTTTGGGAAATGTTGAGTGAATGCGTGGGGAGTTTTGAACCAAGTGTGAGAGTAATGGTGGTTGGGAATTTCAATGCTAAAGTGGGCAAAAATGTTGTGGAGGGAGTAGAAGGTAAATTTGGGGTGCCAGGGGTAAATGAAAATGGGGAGCCTTTAATTGAGCTATGTGTAGAAAGAGGTTTGGTAATAAGTACATGTAATACATATTTTATGAAGAAGAGGATAAATAAATATACAAGGTATGATATAGCACATAATGAAAGTAGTTTGTTAGATTATGTATTGGTGGATAAAAGGTTGATGGGTAGGCTCCAGAATGTACACGTTTATAGAGGGGCAACTGATATATCGGATCATAATTTAGTTGTAGCTACAGTTAGAGTAAGAGGTAGATGGGAAAAGAGGAAAATGGCAACAACAAGTAAGAGGGAGGTGAAAGTGTATAAACTAAGGGAGGAGGAAGTTCGGGTGAGATATAAGCAACTATTGGCAGAAAGGTAGGCTGGTGCAAGTATGAGTAATGGGGGGGGGGTTGAAGAGGGTTGGAATAGTTTTAAAAATGCAGTATTAGAATGTGGGGCAGAAGTTTGTGGTTATAGGAGGGTGGGTGCAGGAGGAAAGAGGAGTGATTGGTGGAATGATGAAAGGGTGTGATAAAAGAGAAAAAGTTAGCTTATGAGAGGTTTTTACAAAGCAGAAGTGTTATAAGAAGAGTAGAGTATATAGAGAATAAAAGAAAGGTGAAGAGAGTGGTGAGAGAGTGCAAAAGGAGAGCAGATGATAAGAGTGGGAGTGGCACTGTTAAGAAATTTTAATGAAAATAAGAAAAAAATTTGGAGTGAGTTAAACAAGTTAAGAAAGCCTAGGGAACGAATGGATTTGTCAGTTAAAAACAGAGTAGGGGAGTTAGTAGATGGGGAGATGGAGGTTTTGGGTAGATGGAGAGAATATTTTGAGGAACTTTTAAATGTCGACGAAGAAAGGGAGGTGGTAATTTCATGCACTGGCCAGGGAGGTATACCATCTTTTAGGAGTGAAACGGAACAGGACGTGAGTGTGGGGGAGGTGCGTGAGGCATTACATAGAATGAAAGGGGGTAAAGCAGCTGGAACTGACGGGATCATGACAGAAATGTTAAAAGCAGAGGGGATATAGTGTTGGGGTGGTTGGTATTTTTGTTTAATAAATGTATGAAAGAGGGGAAGGTACCTAGGGATTGGCGGAGAGCATGTAGAGTCCGTTTATATAAAGGGAAGGGGGACAAAAGAGATTGTAAAAATTATAGAGGAATAAGTTTACTGAGTATACCAGGAAAAGTGTACGGTAGGGTTATAATTGAAAGAATTAGAGGTAAGACAGAATATAGGATTGCGGATGAGCAAGGAGGTTTCAGAGTGGGTAGGGGATGTGTAGATCAAGTGTTTACATTGAAGCATATATGTGAACAGTATTTAGATAAAGGTAGGGAAGTTTTTATTACATTTATGGATTTAGAAAAGGCATATGATAGAGTGGATAGGGGAGCAATGTGGCAGATGTTGCAAGTGTATGAAATAGGTGGTAAGTTACTAAATGCTGTAAAGAATTTTTATGAGGATAGTGAGGCTCAGGTTAGGGTGTGTAGAAGAGAGGGAGACTACTTCCCAGGTCTTAGACAAGGATGTGTAATGTCACCATGGTTTTTTAATATATTTATAGATGGGGTTGTAAAAGAAGTACGTAAATACTAGGGTGTTCAGGAGAGGGGTGGGATTAAATTATGGGGAATCAAATGCAAAATGGGAATTGACACAGTTGCTTTTTGCTGATGATACTGTGCTTATGGGAGATTCTAAAGAAAAATTGCAAAGGTTAGTGGATGAGTTTGGGAGTGTGTGTAAAGGTAGAAAGTTGAAAGTGAACATAGAAAAGAGTAAGGTGATGAGGGTATCAAATGATTTAGATAAAGAAAAATTGGAAATCAAATTGGGGAGGAGGAGTATGGAAGAAGCGAATGTTTTCAGATACTTGGGAGTTGACGTGGCGGCTGATGGATTTATGAAGGATGAGGTTAATCATAGAATTGATGAGGGAAAAAAGGTGAGTGGTGCGTTGAGGTATATGTGGAGACAAAAAACGTTATCTATGGAGGCAAAGAAGGGGATGTATGAAAGTAGAGTAGTACCAACATTCTTATATGGGTGTGAAGCTTGGGTTGTGAATGCAGCAGCAAGGAGGCGGTTGGAGGCAGTGGAGATGTCCTGTCTAAGGGCAATATGTGGTGTAAATATTATGCAGAAAATTCGGAGTGTGGAAATTAGGAGAAGGTGTGGAGCTAATAAAAGTATTAGTGAGAGGGCTGAAGAGGGGTTGTTGAGGTGGTTTGGTCATTTAGAGAGAATGGATCAAAGTAGAATGGCATGGAGAGCGTTTAAATCTGTAGGGGAAGGAAGGCGGGGTAGGGGTCGTCCTCAAAAAGGTTGGAAGGAGTAAGGGAGGTTTTGTGGGCGAGGGGCTTAGACTTCCAGCAGGCGTGCATGAGCGTGTTCGATAGGAGTGAATGAGATGAATGGTATTTGGGACCTGACCATCTGTTGGAGTGTGAGCAGGGTAATATTTAGTGAAGGGATTCAGGGAAACCGAGTTATTTTCATATAGCCGGACTTGAGTCCTGGAAATGGGAAGTACAATGCCTGCACTCTAAAGGAGGGATTCGGGATATTAGCAGTTTGGAGGGATATGTTGTGTATCTTTATATGTATATGCTTCTAAACTGTTGTGTTCTGAGCACCTCTGCAAAAACAGTGATTATGCCTGAGTGAGGTGAAGGTGTTGAATGATGATGAAAGTATTTTCTTTTTGGGGATTTTCTTTCTTTTTGGGTCACCCTGCCTCGGTGGGAGACGGCCAACTTGTTAAAAAAAAAAATTAATCCGTTCCAGACACCCAAAAATATTAACGAAAATACATTTTTGAAGATTAATTATGGCTTTACATACACAAAACAATGAGAACTAAATAAAATAAATACATGAACAATTAAATCACTATTACATGCCTTTATTGAAGACTCTTTGGCTTATGGAAGATAGGGAGGAGGAGAGGGAGAGTTAGGGTTATTGTTTGGAAGGGGAATCCCCCCTCCATAAGGACTTCAGGTAACAAGTCCCTCTCTGGGGTTACTTCCCTTCTTTGTCTTTTAATACTACTAGGACCAGCTTGAGAGTCACTGGACCCGTCGCTCAAAATAACTGTCCAGTTGAAGATTTTCCTGAAGTGGGACAAGGTTTTGTCACTGAACATGTTGCAGATATGGCTTGTTTCAGCTTGGTCAGGGTGATACTTATCAACAAAACTTTGCAACTTATTCCACTTTGCACACATGTCTTTAATCACTGAAGAAGGCACCTTCTCCCCTCTCTCTTCCTCCTCCTCTGAAGCAATTTCCTCAGCTGCAGTCTGTTGCTATTCCAGTTGAAGGTCTTGCAGCTCTTCAGTGGTTAGCTCTTCCCTGTGGTCCTCCACCACCTCTTCCACATCCAACCCCATGGACTTCCCCAGTGCCACAATAGATTGCACAACAGGCATAGGGTCCTCAGGGTCAGCCCCAAACCCTTCAAAATTCCTCTCTTGGACACAATCTGACCACAATTTTCTCCAAGCAGAGTTCAAAGTCCTGGAAGTCACTTCCTGCCAAGCCTTACCTATAAGGTTTATGCAATGAAGGGTACTGAAGTGATTGCTCCAGAACTCTCTTAGGGTGAAATGAGTGTCCGAGGTCACTTCAAAGCACCTTTGAAACACTGCTTTTGTGTAGAGTTTTGTGAAGTTAGAAATGACCTGCTGGTCCATGGGCTGGATAAGAGGAGTGGTGTTAGGAAGTAAGAACTTCATTGTTATAAAAGGTGAGTCCCTAAACAATTGGTCTTCCAAGTCTGGAGGATGAGCAGGAGCATTGTCCAGTACCAGGAGGCACTTAAGTGGCAATTTCTTTTCCAGGAGGTATTTTTTCACACTGGGGCCAAACACATCACTGACCCACTCTTTCAAAAAGTGCCTTGTGACCCATGCCTTATTAACTTTCCACATCACACACAATCTATCCTTGACGACATTGTTTTTCTTGAACACTGGGATTTTCAGAGTGATACACCAGCAGCACATGTTCCAGGCATTTTTTTACAAGATCCGCATGCAACTGCTTTGCCTTCTCACAAATCATCGACTCCACAACACTATCTCCCGCTAATTGTTTTTCAGTGATCCACAAAACCAACTTCTCCATATCTTCCATTATTGGTGACCTTTGTTTGGTTAGCACATTTACTCCTTTCACCCCATCATCTTTCTTGATTAGCTCTTTCTTTGCCAGGATGGAAGTGATTGTTGATTTGTTTTTCCCATACATCCTGGCAAGTTCTAGGACCTGTACACCATTCTCATGCTTTTCAACAACTTTTCTTAAATTCCATCGTGTTTCTCACTTTCTTTACCAAAGGAACTTTACTAGGAACTTTCTTTGGGGCCATGGTTACTTATTTCCCAGTTGCACTCAATCAATGACCATGAAAATCAATGAATTATAGTGAAATGTTTGGATGAATGAGCAGAAGCTTCCTCACTCGCCCAGAGACAAAGCCAGCTGTGGTGCCGCTGCATCCACTACCACTACCTGGAGTATACTTGGAGAGAGTTCCGAGGGGTCAATGCCCCCACAGCCCAGTCTGTGACCAGGCCTCATGGTGGATCAGGGCCTGATCAACTAGGATGTTACTGCTGGCCGCACGTAATCCTACATACAAACCACAGCCCGGCTGGTCAAGTACTGACTTTAGGTGCCTGTCCAGGGCCTGCTTGAAGACAGCCAGGGGTAATCCCCCTAATATATGCTGGGAGGCAGCTGAACACTCTTGGGCTCCCTGACACTTACTGTGTTGTTTATCATGCTAGTGGCACCCCTGCTTTTCATTGGGGGGATGTTGCACCATCTGCCAAGTCTTTTGCTTTCGTAGAGAATGACTTTTGTGTGCAAGTTTGGTACTAGTCTCTCTAGGATATTCCAGGTGTATATAATCATGTATCTATCCCTCCTGCATTCTAGAGAGTACAGATTTAGGAACTTCAAGTGTTACCAGTAATTTAGGTGGTTTATCAGTTATGCAAGCAGTGAAGGTTCTCTGTACAATTTCTAGGTCAGCAATTTCACCTGTCTTGAAAGGTGCTGTTAGTGTGCAGCAATATTCCAGCCTAGATAGAACAAGTGACCTGAAGAATGTCATCATGGGCTTGGCATCCCTGGTTTTGAAGGTTCTCATTATCCATCCTGTCATTTTTCTAGCAGATGCGATTGATACAATGTTATGGTCCTTGAAGGTGAGATCCTCTGACACGATCAACCCCAGATCTTTGACATTAGTTTCTCACTCTATTGTGTGGTTGGAATTTGTTTTATACTCCGATGAAGTTTTAATTTCTTCACGTTTTCCATATCGGAGTAATTGAAATTTCTCATCACTGAACTTCAAATTGTTTTCTTCAGCCCATTTAAAGATTTGGTTGATGTCCACCTGGAGTTTTACAGTGTCTTCAATGGAGGACACTGTCATATAAATTCGGGTGTCATCTGCAAAGGAAGACATGGCGCTGTGGTTTATATTCCTGTCTATGTCCAATATGAGGATGAGGAACAAGATAGGGAAGAGTACTGTGCCTTGTGGAACAGAGCTTTACACCGTAGCCACCTCAGACTTTACTCTGTGTCCTATTTGTTAGGAAATTATAGATTCATCTACCGACTTTTCCTGTTATTCCTTTATCATGCATTTTGTGTGCTATTACACCATGGTCACACTTGTCAAAGGCTTTTGCAAAGTCTGTGTATATTGCATCTGCAGTCTGTTCATCTTCTAGACCATCTAGGACCTTGTCGTAGTAGTCCAGTTGTTGGGACAGACAGGAGCGACCTGCTCTAAACCTATGCTGCCCTGGGCTGTGTAATTGATGGGTATCTAGATGGGTGGCGATCTTGCTTTTTAGAACCCTTTCAAAGATTTTTATAATATGGGACGTTAGCACTATCGGTCTGTAATTCTTTGCTATTGCTTTACTGCCCCCTTTGTGGAGCGAGGCTATGTTTATTGTTTTTAGTAACTGTGGGATGATCCCAGTCTCCATGCTCCCTCTTCACAGGATGTTAAAAGCACATGATAGGGGCTCCTTGCAGTTTTTGATGAACATGGAGTTCCATGAGTCTGGGCCTGGGGCAGAGTGCATGGGTTCACATACGCAATATTTCATTCATTCTAGTGTATATATCATGTTTCTATGTCATTAATATTGTTTATATGTCATATTGGATGAATTCTGATAGATAAATAAGCCACAGAGTTGATATTAGGGAAATTATTGAGGGATTTTGTCATGCCTCCTGAGAGCCAGAACGAATTACCATAATTGCATTTCAGTTAATTTAAATGAGGAAAATTGACCCTGTAAATGAACAAATCCAGATGTGAGCAAGGTCACGGAACAGATTGAACTCGTAAGTAGAGGTTCCCTTGTAATTAACAATAATAATAATAATAATATATAGGTAGTAGGCTGGTAGACAGCAACCGCCCAGGGAGGTACTACCGTCCTGTCAAGTGATTGTAAAACGAAAGCCTGTAATTGTTTTACATGATGGTAGGATTGCTGGTGTCTTTTTTCTGTCTCATAAACATGCAAGATTTCAGGTACATCTTGCTACTTCTACTTACACTTAGGTCACACTGCACATACATGTACAAGCATATATGTACACACCCCTCTGGCTTTTCTTCTATTTTCTTTCTAGTTCTTGTTCTTGTTTATTTCCTCTTATCTCTATGGGGAAGTGGAATAGAATTCTTCCTCCATAAGCCATGCGTGTAGTAAGAGGCAACTAAAATGCCGGGAGCAAGGGGCTAGTAACCCCTTCTCCTGTATATATTACTAAATTTGAAAGGAGAAACTTTCGTTTTACCTTTTGGGCCACCCCACCTCGGTGGGATACGGCTGGTACATTGAAAGAAAGAAAGAATAATAATAATAATTACAATAATAATTAATAATAATTAACAATAATAATTAATAATAATTAACAATAATAATCAGTAAAAATAAAAACAATCACTCTGGAGTGCTTTAAAAGTCAGCTACCAAACCTACACGAAATATGTATTGGACATTTAAAGCGCTCCAGAATGATTATTATTATTATTTTATTACCACCATTGTCATACCTTATTCACTAAGTTTAATCATTTCTAACACCTACCCTTAGATGCCACAAGATATGCCAAGAATGTAAACACATGGAAGAACACACCAGCTAATCCCTTTACAATGAACTTCTTTTGTATTTCCATTTTCCTCTTCCAAGTGCTGCTGCACTACCACCTCTATCTTGCATACCTGGAGTATACCGGGAGAAAGTTTCGGGGGTCAACGTCCACACGGCCTGGTCTGTGACCAGGCCTCCTGGTAAATCACATCCTGATCAACCAGGCTGTTACTGTTGGCTGTACGCATCTCAACGTACGAACCACAGTCCGGATGGTCAGGTACTGACTTTAGGTGCCTGTCCAGTGCCTTCCTGAAGACAGCCAGGGGGTCTATTGGTAATCCCCTTTATGTATGCTGGGAGGCAGTTGAACAGTCTTGGGCCCCTGACACTTACTGTGTTGTCTCTTATTGTGCTAGTGACACCCCTGCTTTTCATTGGGGGATGTTGCATCGTCTGCTGAGTCTTTTGCTTTCATAGGAGTGATTTTCATGTGCAAGTTCGGTACGAATTCCTCTAGGATTCTCAAAGTATATATAATCATCTCTCCCTCCTGCATTCTAGAGAGTACAGTGTAGTACAGTATAGTGTAATGCAGCACAGTGCAGTACAGCAGAGCACAGTATAGTACAGCACAGTACAGTGCAGCACAGTACAGTGCAGCACAGTACAGTACAGTGCAGTGAAGCACAATACAGTGCAGTACAGTGCAGTACAATGCAGTACAGTACAGTACAGGATGGATGAGTGGGAAGGTTGTGGTATAGAGGGACATGTGGACTGCAATGTCCATGTATGTCTGGCAACCTAGCTACTGAATGAATGACAATTAACAAGTTTCCAGTTTTAGGTTATCCTATCTTGGTGGAATATGGCCAATGTAGTAAAAAACAGAGTAACAGGGCAAAGGATAAGAGAGGGAGGCTGAGTGACAAGAAAATAAACAATCCTCACTAAGGAAGGGTGACCCCAAAAAAGAAGAAAACACTTTCATCATTACTCACTCCATCACTGCAACATATCTCCATACCTCTTCTAAATGAAGGACAGATTACCACATAAATACACCTACCATCCGACTTACGACCTGCTCGACACATGACCACTCGACTTACGACCATGTTTTGTATGCCAAATTTCTGGAAAATAAACAACTGTTTGTGTTGTACACAGTGTTTATCCTAAACCTTACAGTACAAAATACAGTACTAACAGCATAAAAGGTAAGTAAAAAATGAAATACGTACCAAAATAAAACAATAAAATAAAATCATTACAAAAATGTGATGTTGATATTCAGTAGTAAGGTTCGACTTACGTCCATTTTGACTTATGACCAGTTGGTTGGAACCAAGCTTGGTCGTAAGTCGGATGGTACCTGTACTAAGATGGACAGCAATTATTGAAGAATCTGTAGAAATCACAAATGGGTGGGGGCTTCAGCCTACGTCAGGTGAGTCCTACAACTCACAGCCAGTGTGTTAACCACTGGACTAGCTTGCTCTTAGATTAATATCTTATTTTGATTTATAAATGACAATGATTATATTAACTTAGTGTAATAATCACCAAGCTAACATAATCATCATCATTTATAAATGACAATTTATAAACCACTTGGCCAGTTAGCTCCAAGGCCAACTGGCCAAGTGGTTAACACACTGGACTCTGAGTTTTAAGACTCACTTTCCTTGGATCAAGCCCCCACCTGTTCTGTGATTTGTCTGTAATCATATTATTATGATTTCTTGATTCAATTTGTAGAAATATGAGAGCACTGTCGAGTAAACTGCAAGTGCAGTCATGCTGTACACTGATGATAGATGTAAAAGGCTATATGTATTTGTGTTATTACCCAGAAGATATATTAACCCTGGCTAACCCACTGAAGTCCTTAGGTTCTACTCTTGGATGCAAAACAATACTAACTCCTAGGCATCTGCTGCTGGTGAACAGGAGCAACGGGTGTTAAGAAACTAACTCATATGTCTCAACTCATTCAGAATTAAACCTGGATCCTGTCAATCAAGAGCCAAATGCTCTACCATTATATTAGAAAGTAGCACACACAAATATTGAAAATCAACACACTATTTTCTAAACAACAAAAACAAAACATGCACTGTACTGCAATGCAAATATCTTAAAACTTCTGCAATACACTTTGAAACAAAATAAAAAACTAAATTGACAAAGTATCTAAATTTATATAAATATACTGTATATCAAACTACTTATGATGAAATGTAATTTTAGAGGTGCACACAGATTGTGACGGAAAAATGGTCTTGTACTTTTCTTGTCCAGCAGTGTCCCACAGCTGCAGGTGGACGCCCTGGGAACGACCAGCACCATCTCCACGGTAGATCTGCAAAAGATGTACTTATTATTTTTTATTATTAACACACTGGCCGATTCCCACCAAAACAGGGTGGCCCGAAAAAGAAAAACTTTCACCATCAATCACTCCATCACTGTCTTGCCAGAAGGTTGCTTTACACTACAGTTTTTAAGCTGCAACATTAACACCCCTCCTTCAGAGTGCAGGCACTGTACTTCCCATCTCCAGGACTCAAGTCCGGCCTGCCGGTTTCCCTGAATCCCTTCATAAATGTTACTTTGCTCACACTCCAACAGCACGTCAAGTATTAAAAACCATTTGTCTCCATTCACTCCTATCAAACACGCTCACTCATGCCCGCTGGAAGTCCAAGCTCCTTGCACACAAAACCTCCTTTACCCCCTCCCTCCAACCTTTCCTAGGCCGACCCCTACCCCACCTTCCTTCCGCTACAGACTGATACACTCTTGAAGTCATTCTGTTTCACTCCATTCTCTCTACATGTCCGAACCACCTCAACAACCCTTCCTCAGCCCTCTGGACAACAGTTTTGGCAATCCCGCACCTCCTCCTAACTTCCAAACTACGAATTCTCTGCATTATTTTCACACCACACATTGCCCTCAGACATGACATCTCCACTGCCTCCAGCCTTCTCCTCGCTGCAACATTCATCACCCATGCTTCACACCCATATCAGAGCGTTGGTAAAACTATACTCTCATACATTCCCCTCTTTGCCTCCAAGGACAAAGTTCTTTGTCTCCACAGACTCCTAAGTGCACCACTCACTCTTTTCCCCTCATCAATTCTATGATTCACCTCATCCTTCATAGATCCATCCACTGACACGTCCACTCCCAAATATCTGAATACATTCACCTCCTCCATACTCTCTCCCTCCAATCTGATATTCAATCTTTCATCACCTAATCTTTTTGTTATCCTCATAACCTTACTCTTTCCTGTATTCACTTTTAATTTTCTTCTTTTACATACCCTACCAAATTCATCCACCAACCTCTGCAACTTCTCTTCAGAATCTCCCAAGAGCACAGTGTCATCAGCAAACAGCAACTGTGACAATTCCCACTTTATATGTGATTCTTTATCTTTTAACTCCAAGCCTCTTGCCAAGACTCTCGCATTTACTTCTCTTACAACCCCATCTATAAATATATTAAACAACCACGGTGACATCACACCGTGGTTGCTTAATATATTTATAGATGGGGTTGTAAGAGAAGTAAATGCGAGGGTCTTGGCAAGAGGCGTGGAGTTAAAAGATGTACTTCATGGATGCAAATTACTGAAACATGAGACATGTGCAACTCTTGGGTATCTTCACTGCCGAAATGTTTCACCTGTACAACAGGCTTCTTCAGTTGAAAAGGACAACAAAGTGTTGCATGTATGTCTCGTGCACATGTGTCTTATTGTACAGGAAGGCCCCACTTATACGGCTGGTTAGGTTCCAGGCTACCGCCGTAAAGCGGAAACCGCCGTAAAGTGGAACACCCATTTTTTCCATTTACAAATGCATACAAACACTAGATAACAAGTTTACACTAACATATATTAAGTTAGCAATAGAACCAGGCATCAAAAAAACAATAAAAAAGTACAATACACACACAGTGCACTCATTACTTACCTTAAAATATTTATAGTCTTAATCTAAGGTGAGACAAGTAGTACAGTGGACCCCCGCATAACGATGGCATCACATAGCGATTATTTCACATACCGCTTACTTTAATCGCAAAATTTTTGCCGCGCATACCGATTAAAAACCCGCTCACCGATTTTCGTCCGAGACGCGTCCAATGTGCGCCCTCACCCAGCCTCACATGTGCCGCCCGTGCCATTGTTTACCAGGCAGCCTCCGCGCTAACATCCAAGCATACACTCGGAATATTTCGTATTATTACAGTGTTTTCGGTGATGTTTCTGGAAAATAAGTGACCATGGGCCCCAAGAAAGCTTCTAGTGCCAACCCTGTGGTAAAAAGGGTGAGAATTAGTATGGAAATTAAGAAAGATTTTGAAGGGTTTGGGGCTAACCCTGAGAAGCCTATGCCAGTTGTGGAATCCATTGTGCCTACTTCAAAGATTAAGGAAATGTGTGCACAGTGGGTTGAACTGCAAACCTTTATGGATGAAAATCACCCTGACACAGCTGTTGCAAGCCGTGCTGGTGACTATTTCAATGACAATGTTGTGGCCCATTTTAGACAAATCGTAAAGGAACGGGAGGTACAGAGCTCTATGGACAGATTTGTTGTGCGACAGAGGTCCAGTGACTCTCAAGCTGGTCCTAGTGGCATTAAAAGAAGAAGGGAAGTAACCCCGGAAAAGGACTTGCTACCTCAAGTCCTAATGGAAGGGGATTCCCCTTCTAAACAGTAAGAAGATAATGCTCTCCCCTCCTCCCATCCCATCAATCATCACCAGATCTTCAATAAAAGTAAGTGTCATGTAAGTGTGCATGCCTTTTTCAGTTTGTGTGTATTAAAATTAACATTTCATGTGGTAAAAAATTTTTTTTTTCATACTTTTGGGTGTCTTGCACGGATTAATTTTATTTCCATTATTTCTTATGGGGAAAATTCATTCACATAACGATTATTTCGCATAACAATTACCCCTCTTGCACGGATTAAAATCGTTAACCGGGGGTCCACTGTATTTATTGTAAGAAATCAAGTGTGGTATGTATGGTAGTCAGCCAGGCTACCATACCAGGCCACCCCACCCACACATACAATTCTATGATATTTAAGCATCCCAGAGCTATAAAATGTATATACAGTTCACTCATTACTTACCTTAAAATATAGGGTGAGATGAGTAGTATTTATTGTAAAAAATCAAGTGTGGTGTGTATGGTAGTCAGCTGGGCTACCATACCAGGCCAACCCACCTACACATAATATTCTATTACATTTAAGCATCCCAGAGCGATAAAATGTATATACAGTTCACTCATTACTTACCTTAAAATATTTGTAGTCTTAATGTAGGGTCAGGAGTAAGTAAATGAGATAAAACGAATAAATGAGAGAGAGAAAGAATGAGTGCATGAGAGAGGACAGGCGCAGAGTTATGTAAACAAACCAGGCGAAGGTAAGTTTTGTAAACAGTGTACACGTCTGGTTTGTGTACAAGTTACATTGTGTACAGGTTGTCTCTACATTGATACGGTAGAATAAATAAAGAAGAACACTCCCATTCTCATGTAACATCATTTTGAGAAGAAATGAAGCTCTGAGTGAAGGCAATGGAAATAAGTCACTCTGACTTTTTTGGGTTATCCTAGGTTCTCTACACATATGTTGTTATGTATGATAATCTATGTAACTGTATTTGTGTATACCTGAATAAACTTACTTACATACATACAAAAGGAATAATTTTCTAGTTACCCCCAGTAACACATTTTCTCTTATGTTAGATTAGAGAAAATTTTATTCTTGGCATCATTTGTACAAGTTATGTGGCTCCCACATCTCATATTTATGTTTATTTATTCTATTGTAGGGTGTATTTATCATCTTTTTATGTTATGTATCGTGTTTATTATATAATTTTGAAAAAAATATCATGGATGAATTAATGAAAATGTGTATATTAACGTAATATACAACATTTAATGAGACTCGGTGATTATTATTATTATCATTTCTAATATGGCGTCACTTGTGCAAGTCGTCTGCTACCACATCTCATATTTATGTTTATTTATTCTATTGTGGGGTGTATTTATCATCTTTTTATGTTATGTATCGTGTTTAATATATAATTTTGAAAAAATATCATAGATGGATTAATGAAAATGTGCATTTAACGTAATATACGACATTTAAATGAGACTCGATGATTATTATTATCATTACTAATATGATGTCTGGAGACATAAGACACTCTTACTGATTTTAATGTGTACCTGCACGCCAGCACAGTATGTAAGTTTATTTAAGTACAGGTATACATAAGTATAATTATCAGAGTATATATAAAATATGAAATAACTTTTAAAAACATTTGAAATTTTGGAGTTTCCAGACAAAATGGAGAGACTTAGTGCTTACTGAGCTCACGAAGAATGTAAACAAACAAGGTGGGGCGCGGTGACCGTATTAGAAAGTCAGGTGGGGGGAGCCGTATAGCGAGTTTTGGTCATAATTTGAAATGACCATATTAGCGGAACGCCGTAAAGTGAAACGCCGTAAAGCGGGGCCCTGCTGTATATCGTAAATAATATAATACTCCATGAGGAAGTGGAGAGGAATTTTCCCTCATTAAGCCATGCATGTCATAAGAGGTGACTAAAAGGCCAGGAGCATTTAGTATAAATGCTCCTGGCAATTTAGTAATTTTGGGGGGGGTTCACTCTGCCTCATTGGGAGATGGCCACTGTGTTAAAAAATTATTATTATACAGGTGCTTCTCTATTTATGACGGGGTTGTGTTCCAAAAAACTCATCATAAGTTGAATATGCTAAATAAATAAATAAACAAATAACTACTGTCACTGAATATGTAAATAAACAAATAATTACTGTAACTAAATACCAAAATTAGGTAAATAAAATAACACAAGTCAGAGACTTGCTGCCTTCATGCTGGATAATTATCTTAAGTTTCATCTCCATAATAATTGCTTTTGTATTATCATCAGGTCAAAATATCACAAGTCAAACCATCGTAAGTAGAGGAGCACCTGTATTCATAAGTATTAAACCCATGAGTCTTATTATAGCACCTGGGTAGTGGGAGGTAGTAAGACTTAATCCAAGGAAAAGGAGGACAGCTTTAATTTCTTTGATGAAGAACTTTGCACCAGGATCATGGCATCGTCCTCACTCCCTCACCTTACTGAAAGGTGATGAATACAGAGGAACATTAAAGATTTTATTCATGTAGCAATTTGCGAGACAGCAACCACGCAGGGAGGTATACTACCATCCTACCAAATGAGTGTGAAATGGAAACCTGTAATTGTTTTACACAATGGTAGGATCGCTGATGTCTTCTTTCTGTCTCAAACAAGATGGTGTCATCTTGCTATTACTACTTACACTTTTTTCTTTTTTTTCAACAAGTCGGCCGTTTCCTACCGAGGCAGGGTGACCCAAAAAAAAAAAGAAAATCCCCAAAAAGAAAATACTTTCATCATCATTCAACACTTTCACCACACACATTATCACTGTTTTTGCAGAGGTGCTCAGAATACAACAGTTTAGAAGCATATACGTATAAAGATACACAACATATCCCTCCAAACTGCCAATATCCCAAACCCCTCCTTTAAAGTGCAGGCATTGTACTTCCCATTTCCAGGACTCAAGTCCGACTATATGAAAATAACCGGTTTCCCTGAATCCCTTCACTAAATATTACCCTGCTCACACTCAGTTTATACTAAACATACACCTATGAGTGGACATGTATGTGTATATACACTCATCTGAGTTTTCTAATTTCTTAATAGTTCTTGTTCTTATATTATGTCCTTTCATCTCCATGGGAAAGTGGAGAAGAATCCTTTCTCAGTAAGCCATGTGTGGCATAAAAGGCAACCAAAATGCTGGGAGCAAAGGGCTAGTAACCCCTTCTCCTGTAGCAATTACTAAATTGAAGAACAAATTTAAAGTTAGGACATATGAAGGTTCATGGGTGTAGTATGGATATGAAGAGAGAATTAAGTGCAAAAGTTATGAAAGAAAAGAAACAAGATGTCCTAGCTCTGAACTCCCTAATGGGAGTAGGAAAATTTCAGTGGGAGGTCAGGTGTATCTGAGAGAATTAGAACAAAGGAAGGAGTAGCAATGATAATATATTTATGGAAAGAAAGGAGGGCATATAAATGTATAAATTTAAGGATAATTTAACCCTTTCAGGGTCCAAGGCCCAAATCTGGAGTCACGCACCAGTGTCCAAGAATTTAAAAAAAAAAAAATTTTATTTTTTCTTATGAAATCGTAGAGAATCTTTTTGTGAAGGTAATAAAACAAAAAGTACGAAATTTGGTGGAAAATTGACGAAATTATGCTCTCGCGAATTTTGATGTCTCAGCGATATTTACGAATCGGCGATTTTGCCGACTTTGACTTCCATTTTAGGCCAATTACATTATTCCAATCAACCAAATTCTTAGCTATTTCACTAGTATTACTTCTATTCTATCGATTGAGCACAAGAAATCGCCAAGTCAACTGTTTCAACTACAAAATAAAGTGATCGGAAATTGTTAATTTGGCCAATTTAACACAAAGTTCAAAATATTCCAATTTCAAAATAGGGTCCAGAATGAACAATGTAGGCATTCCTGGCACTAAACTAACATTTCCTCTGTTCATTAGTTATGTTTTGAGGCTTTACAAATAAATTCCATTTTGATTTTTTATTCACATAATGAATTTTTATTCCCACCAAAAAATAGAAGATTTACTGTTATGCAATATTGTAATAATTGTATAAATATAATCACCATATTTATGAATGTATATTAGACCCACCAGCTGACGTGTATTAGATGTGTGAGGTCGTTTGTTTACTCTTGAATATCGGCAAAAATTTAACATTTCTGCTACTTTGAGCTCAGTTTCAAGCCATTTCCAGTGCTAAAACCAATCAAAATCATCTCTATTTCTGTAATATGTCTTCCATTCTATCAAATCAGACCAAGAAATCGCAAATACAACTATAAAAAACATACGAAAAAACACTGCAAAGTTGCTGTTTTAATCGAAAAATCATGATTTAATTTTTTTTCTCTCATTATACACAGTGTGCTGCAGGATCTGTTTTATGTGGTGCACACATACCACATAGATGTATTCTCTCATATCTAGACCCAAATGTACCACTCACAGTTTATCAGAGTGAGCTGAGCTCATGGCGTAGATCTACGGTTTGGACCCTGAACGTAAAGCCGTAGATCTACGGGACGGACCCTGAAAGGGTTAAGGATAAATTTAACGATACGGATGAGAGGCAAAAAGTGGATTATGCTAAGTATTTAAACATTTGCTTAACACCTGCAGGTGTTAAGCGAGTGTTCAGGGAGTTTTGAACCAACTGAGAAAGTAATTGTTGTGGGGGACCTAAATGATAAAATGGAAGAATCTAATTGCAGATTGGGTAAGGCTTGAACCCATGACAGGTGAGTCCTGAAACTCCCAGGTCAGTGCACTAACCACTGGGCCAGCTGGTTTAATAGAATTCATCCAACTAGGCTTGTAATCGTGTTATTACAATTTCATAAGTTATGGGAGAAACTGTTGTAGAGGGTGTAGTAGGCAAGCTTGGAGTGCCATGCATAAATGAAAATGTATAACATCTAAATGAACTATACAAAGAACAAGGTTTGGTAATAAGTAATATGAAATTAAAGAAAAGGAGGAAAAGAAAGTACACACGATACAATATTAGGAGTAATGCTAGCAGTTTGTTAGACCATACACTAGCAGATAAAAGGTCGACTCCTAAATGTACATGTTTTTAGAGGGGTGACATATATTATTATTTAGTGATAGCTACAGTTAGAGAAAGAGATAAATGATGTACAAGTGAATAAGAAAGAAGTGAAAGTTTATAAATTAAAGGAGGAGACAGTTAGGATGAGATATAAGCAGCTATTGGGAGAAAGGGGAACTTGAGAGTACAAGTAATGAGGAGGAGCAGGTCAAAAAGGTGTGGGGTAGATTTATGAAGGCAGTGTTAGTGTGTGGAGCAAAAATTAGTGGATATATGAGGGTGGGTGCAAGAGGAAGAGGAGCAATTAGCAGAATGACAAGGTAAAGAGAGTGGTAAGGGACAAAAATAAGTTAGTATATAAGAGGTTTTTATGAAGTAGAAGCAAATATGGTGGAGTATATGGAGAATAAAAGAGGTTGAGAGAGTGGTGAGGGAGTGTTTATGAAGAAAAAATGAGAGTTAGGTTTGGGTTTTTTATTTTACTGAGAATGAATTCTACAGCAAGAGCAATAAGCTTAGAAAGCCTAGGAACAAATGGCTTTAACAGTTATTAGATAGGGAGGTAGAAGTATTGGGAAGATAGAGGAAATATTTTGAAGAACAGTTAAAAGTTGATGAAGAGAGAGAGGCAGTGATTTTATACATTGGGCAGGGACATATAACATCTTTTAGAAGTGAGAAAGAGCCAGATATTGAGTGTAGGGAGTATGTGAGGCAGTAGGTTGAATGAAAGGTGTAAGGGAGCTGGGTAAGATGGGATCAAAACAGGGAATGTGCAGACCAAGTGTTTACACTGAAGCACATTAGTGAACAAGACCTAGATAAAAGTAAGAAACTCTTCATTTGCATTTATGGATCAGAAAAAGCATAAGATAGGGTGGATAGGGAAGCAGTTAAAAAAAAAAAACTGGATAATGAGGCTCAGGTTAGGGTATGTAGGAGAAAGGGAGATTTTGTTCAATAAAAGTAGATCTTAGATAGGGATGTGAGATGTTAGTATGCTTTTTTATCATATTTATAGATGGGGTTGAAAAAGAAGTGAACACTAGGGTGTTGGAGAGAGGTGTGAGATTAAAAGGTAATGGTTCTAATACAAAATGAGAGTTGTTACAGTTGCTTTCTGTAAATAACACTGTCTTTTTGAGAGATTCTGAAGAAAAGTTACAAAAGTTGGTGGATGAATTTGCAAGAGTATGTAAAAGGTGGAAATCTGAAAGTGAACATGGGAAAGAGCAGGGTGATGAGGGTAACAAAAATACAGGTAATGAAAGACTGGATATCAGATTGGAAGAAAGGAATATTGAGGAAGTAAATGTATTCAGTTATCTGGGAGTGAATTTGTTAGCAGTCAGGTCTATGAAAAATGAGGAAAACCATAAAACTGACAAGGGAGGAAAAAAAAAAAAAAAGATGGGTGGTGTACTGAGAAATCTGTAGAGACAAAGAATGTTATCCATGAGGCAAAAAGAAAAATGTACCCGAGTATAGTGGTACCAACACTCTTAAATGGGTTTGAATAAAAATAATATAATCAAACTAAACACTAAACCCAGAAACAGTCATACTTTGCTGCACGGTTGGTGTGCTAAAGAAGGAATATGCAGAAATCAGAGACTACTGTAGGGTAGGAGTGTGCAAGAGGTAGGCTTACTGGGGTAATGGAGAGCAATAAAGGCAAAATATAATCAAAATTGATGCAAGAAAGCTTCTATTCATATCTCGTATGAAGAAGGAGTGCCTGCAGTTTGCCAAGAAATTTGTTCACTGGAGCACTGATGACTGGAAAAATGCAATGTGGTCAGATGAATCCACATTTCAGTTTACCTGGAGTTTACCTGGAGAGAGTTCCGGGGGTCAATGCCCCCACAGCCCAGTCTGTGACCAGTGCATTCAAGGTGGTCAAAACAGGGTGAGGTGCCCCTCCATCAGGAGGTACAACTTGCATACACAGTAAGCATCCACAATCTGTCATGGTTTGGAGTTGCTTCAGTGGTTTACTTGGTGCTGGGAGGTTGTACATCCTTTCTCAAAACATTACAATGAATGCCAACCACTACTTCACTATTCTCAAGACAACCTGTTGAATATCTTCAAAATTCACAGCTATACCACCTTTATGCTTGATAACGTCCCTTGACCCCAAGTCCAAAAATGTAACCAAGTGGCTTGTTGAGGAAAAATATTGAGGTTTTACAGTGGCCAGGGAAACAGTCCAGACCTCAATCCTATTGAGAATGCCTGGAATACCATGAAAAAGATGGAATCTTTCCACATTTCATCCATGTTGTGCCTGCAGGAGATCAAGGATACTTGGGTAAAGCAGTTATCCAATAATTACTTCAGGAATCTGAATGAAAGCATACCCAAACAGCTTCAAATGGTCATCAAGGTCAAGAGGAAGACAACAAAATATTAGCGTAAGTACCAAATACAGTGGACCCCCGCCTAACGATATTATTTCAATCCAGAAGTCTGTTTGGGTGCCATTATAGACCGAATTTGTTCCCATAAGAAATATTGTGAATTAGATTATAGTCCGTTTCAGACCCCCAAAAATACACCTACAAAAGCACTTACAAAAATACACTTACATAATTGGTCGAGTTGGGAGCTGAGCGTTAGGCGGGGGTCCACTGTATTACAGTTTTTGTTCTATAAGGTTTATATTCTTACTTATTAGCAATTTTCATAATAATACAGGGGAGGTCTGGACAATTTTTGCAGGCACTGTATATGTGCTCCCAGATATTAGAGCATTTTATTCAAAAAGAGCAAAAAAAAAAAAATTAACAAGTAAACAAGCACAGCATTAAAAAAATTACTGACCAGGCGCTTTTCCCGGAAGTCAATGCCAACAGTTGAGATAAACTGCTGCTGAAAGAAACCTTCTGTGTATTGGTACAAGAAGCTTGTTTTACCCACACCAGAGTCTCCTAGTGCCAGAAACTTAATTAAGTAATCATAGTCCTTGCCACTACTCATCTGAAATAAAAAAAAAAAACAGTGAAAAAATATTAACTTGCGTGTCATGAGGATAAGATAGTGCAAATTCCAATCTGCTAAAATGGCATTCAAAAGTACTGTATACACTGTCTTAAACAAAGAATATACATGGTGCATGTGAGTACTAGGAGGCCCCACATATTTGGCACCCTCTTTTCGGTGTTCCTCTTTTCAGTAATTTTCAACAGAGCCATTGTTCATTATGTTTGGAGCTTTTTCCACTTTTCCACTCTTTTTGCACAACAGCTACATAAGGGATGAGCAACTGGAACCACATTTCAAGGTAAGTATTATATGTACTGTGTATTTACTGTACTTCTGTATCTTTTTTTTTCATGCCTAGCTATTTTGAGCACTTAATATACAATGAACACATTAACAGCCATTTTTGATGCATTCAATATTGAAAAAACACTCTTTTCCACCCATCAGCAATTTTCACTTATCACCAGGGGTGGGGGAACCTAGCAGCCACAAAAACGTGGCCCTCTTGTATTTAATTAAGTATTCAACAGAAACAGACAACCAAAGTACAGATTGGCCATCACTAATCCAGCATCATCGGGAGCTGTAGGGTGCCAGATTAGTGACTTTGCTGGATTACAGAGTGGTTAGGTTAGAATACCCAGGGGCGATATTTACGCATCAACAATTTTACTCTTGCAAGAACAAATCTTGCAAGGGTTCTTGCAAGATCTGTTCTTGTTTCTGGATTGTTATACAAAATGGCTAGGTGGTTTATTATGTGTTAAAACCCATCGGCTATGCAATAGTCTTTAACCCTTAAACTATCCAAACATAAATCTACGTTCACATGCGTAGCGCTCCGACCTTGATTTTCCCCATTTGAAAGCATGTAAAAAAAACTTAGATCTACATTCGGAGCCCCCCCGCACATGGATGTAGATCTACGTTTGGATAGTTTAAGGGTTAAGGGCCCCAGTGGAAATAAGTCACTTTGACTTTTTTGGGTTATCCGAAGTTCTCTACAGATATGTTGCTATGTATAATAAACTGTAACTGTATTTGTGTATACCTGGATAAACTTACAGGTTTCCCTCCACATTCACTTATTTTACAATAAGTATCCGGGGCCCAAGACTGTTCAATTGCCTCCCACCATACATAAGGGGGATTACCAATAGACCCCTGGCTGTCTTCAAGAAGGCACTTCTATGGTGTTTCTCACTTTCTTACCACAGGGGTGTCACTAGCAAGTTTCTTTGGGCCAATAGTAGCTTATTTCACAGTCGCACTTAATAAACAAGCACCAAACACAATGAATAATAGTGAAATTTTTGAATGAGGATGCAGGTTAGTGTTCACTCAAGCCACAACAAAGCCAGACTGGATCACAACGCCTGCGTGGGGGATGCAGGCTGGCACGGGCAGGCGGACAGGTCTGGTACGTGGTACTAAACACAGGGCATAGTACGAAACTCAGTACAAAATTAAGCCGAAAAAGCAGTCTAAACTCGAAGCGTACAATACTCAGGGCATACAAAACTCGGGGTTCCACTGTAACTGAAATACCATTAATCCGTTCCAGCCCCCAAAAAAACACCCCAATTTTTTTGTTACGAGTTTTAAAATAAGAAATATTGTATACTCCACCCACCTTCATTACTCCACCCACCTTCACTACTCCACCCACCTTCACTACTCCACCCACCCTCACTACTCCACCCACCACCCTCACTACTCCACCCACCACCTTCACTACTCCACCCACCACCCTCACTACTCCACCCACCACCTTCACTACTCTGCCCACCACCATCTCTACTATACCCACCACCCTCACTACTCCACCCACCACCATCTCTACCCCACTCACCACTTTCACTACTCTGCCCACCACCATCTCTACTACACCCACCACCATCTCTACTACACCCACCACCTTCACTACTCCACCCACCTTCACTACTCCACCCACCTTCACTACTCCACCCACCCTCACTACTCCACCCACCACCTTCACTACTCCACCCACCACCCTCACTACTCCACCCACCACCCTCACTACTCCACCCACCACCTTCACTACTCCACCCACCACCCTCACTAGTCCACCCACCACCCTCACTACTCCACCCACCACCTTCACTACTCCACCCACCACCCTCACTACTCAACCCACCACCCTCACTACTCCACCCACCACCCTCACTACTCCACCCACCACCATCACTACACCCACCACCATCACTACTCCACCCACCACCATCACTACTCCACCCACCACCTTCACTACTCCACCCACCACCATCACTACTCCACCCACCACCATCACTACTCCACCCACCACCATCACTACTCCACCCACCACCATCACTACTCCACCCACCACCATCAGTATTCCACCCACCACCATCACTACTCCACCCACCACCATCACTACTCCACCCACCACCATCACTACTCCACCCACCACCATCACTACTCCACCCACCACCATCACTACTCCACCCACCACCATCACTACTCCACCCACCACCATCACTACTCCACCCACCACCATCACTACTGCACCCACCACCATCAGTATTCCACCCACCACCATCACTACTCCACCCACCACCATCACTACTCCACCCACCACCATCACTACTCCACCCACCACCATCACTACTCCACCCACCACCATCACTACTCCATCCACCACCATCACTACTCCACCCACCACCATCTCTACTATACCCACCACCCTCACTACTCCACCCACCACCATCTCTACCCCACTCACCACTTTCACTACTCTGCCCACCACCATCTCTACTACACCCACCACCTTCACTACTCCACCCACCTTCACTACTCCACCCACCTTCACTACTCCACCCACCCTCACTACTCCACCCACCACCTTCACTACTCCACCCACCACCCTCACTACTCCACCCACCACCCTCACTACTCCACCCACCACCTTCACTACTCCACCCACCACCCTCACTACTCCACCCACCACCCTCACTACTCAACCCACCACCCTCACTACTCCACCCACCACCCTCACTTCTCCACCCACCACCCTCACTACTCCACCCACCACCTTCACTACTCCACCCACCACCCTCACTACTCCACCCACCACCCTCACTACTCCACCCACCACCTTCACTACTCCACCCACCACCCTCACTACTCAACCCACCACCCTCACTACTCCACCCACCACCCTCACTTCTCCACCCACCACCCTCACTACTCCACCCACCACCTTCACTACTCCACCCACCACCATCACTACTCCACCCACCACCATCACTACTCCACCCACCACCATCACTACTCCACCCACCACCATCACTACTCCACCCACCACCATCACTACTCCACCCACCACCATCACTACTCCACCCACCACCATCACTACTCCACCCACCACCCTCACTACTCCACCCACCACCTTCACTACTCCACCCACCACCATCACTACTCCACCCACCACCATCACTACTGCACCCACCACCATCAGTATTCCACCCACCACCATCACTACTCCACCCACCACCATCACTACTCCACCCACCACCATCACTACTCCACCCACCACCATCACTACTCCACCCACCACTATCAGTATTCCACCCAGCCTCTGAGTGTTGAAATGGAGGTTACCTCTTCCCTGGATTTATATAAGAACCAAACAAGAGACAAGGTGCCTCACTACAATCTGGGATTAGTGTGGGAGTATTATCCTTCCGTCAAGTATTAAAAACCATTTGTCTCCATTCACTCCTATCAAACACGCTCACGCATGCCTGCTGGAAGTCCAAGCCCCTCGCACACAAAACCTCCTTTACCCCCTCCCTCCAACCCTTCCTAGGCCGACCCCTACCCCGCCTTCCTTCCACTACAGACTGATACACTCTTGAAGTCATTCTGTTTCGCTCCATTCTCTCTACATGTCCGAACCACCTCAACAACCCTTCCTCAGCCCTCTGGACAACAGTTTTGGTAATCCCGCACCGCCTCCTAACTTCCAAACTACGAATTCTCTGCATTATATTCACACCACACATTGCCCTCAGACATGACATCTCCACTGCCTCCAGCCTTCTCCTCGCTGCAACATTCATCACCCACGCTTCACACCCATATAAGAGCGTTGGTAAAACTATACTCTCATACATTCCCCTCTTTGCCTCCAAGGACAAAGTTCTTTGTCTCCACAGACTCCTAAGTGCACCACTCACTCTTTTTCCCTCATCAATTCTATGATTCACCTCATCTTTCATAGACCCATCCGCTGACACGTCCACTCCCAAATATCTGAATACGTTCACCTCCTCCATACTCTCTCCCTCCAATCTGATATTCAATCTTTCATCACCTAATCTTTTTGTTATCCTCATAACCTTACTCTTTCCTGTATTCACCTTTAATTTTCTTCTTTTGCACACCCTACCAAATTCATCCACCAATCTCTGCAACTTCTCTTCAGAATCTCCCAAGAGCACAGTGTCATCAGCAAAGAGCAGCTGTGACAACTCCCACTTTGTGTGTGATTCTTTATCTTTTAACTCCACGCCTCTTGCCAAGACCCTCGCATTTACTTCTCTTACAACCCCATCTATAAATATATTAAACAACCACGGTGACATCACACATCCTTGTCTAAGGCCTACTTTTACTGGGAAAAAATTCCCCTCTTTCCTACATACTCTAACTTGAGCCTCACTATCCTCGTAAAAACTCTTCACTGCTTTCAGTAACCTACCTCCTACACCATACACTTGCAACATCTGCCACATTGCCCCCCTATCCACCCTGTCATACGCCTTTTCCAAATCCATAAATGCCACAAAGACCTCTTTAGCCTTATCTAAATACTGTTCACTTATATGTTTCACTGTAAACACCTGGTCCACACACCCCCTACCTTTCCTAAAGCCTCCTTGTTCATCTGCTATCCTATTCTCCGTCTTACTCTTAATTCTTTCAATTATAACTCTACCATACACTTTACCAGGTACACTCAACAGACTTATCCCCCTATAATTTTTGCACTCTCTTTTATCCCCTTTGCCTTTATACAAAGGAACTATGCATGCTCTCTGCCAATCCCTAGGTACCTTACCCTCTTCCATACATTTATTAAATAATTGCACCAACCACTCCAGAACTATATCCCCACCTGCTTTTAACATTTCTATCTTTATCCCATCAATCCCGGCTGCCTTACCCCCTTTCATTTTACCTACTGCCTCACGAACTTCCCCCACACTCACAACTGACTCTTCCTCACTCCTACAAGATGTTATTCCTCCTTGCCCTATACACGAAATCACAGCTTCCCTATCTTCATCAACATTTAACAATTCCTCAAAATATTCCTTCCATCTTCCCAATACCTCTAACTCTCCATTTAATAACTCTCCTCTCCTATTTTTAACTGACAAATCCATTTGTTCTCTAGGCTTTCTTAACTTGTTAATCTCACTCCAAAACTTTTTCTTATTTTCAACAAAATTTGTTGATAACATCTCACCCACTCTCTCATTTGCTCTCTTTTTACATTGCTTCACCACTCTCTTAACTTCTCTCTTTTTCTCCATATACTCTTCCCTCCTTGCATCACTTCTACTTTGTAAAAACTTCTCATATGCTAACTTTTTCTCCCTTACTACTCTCTTTACATCATCATTCCACCAATCGCTCCTCTTCCCTCCTGCACCCACTTTCCTGTAACCACAAACTTCTGCTGAACACTCTAACACTACATTTTTAAACCTACCCCATACCTCTTCGACCCCATTGCCTATGCTCTCATTAGCCCATCTATCCTCCAATAGCTGTTTATATCTTACCCTAACTGCCTCCTCTTTTAGTTTATAAACCTTTACCTCTCTCTTCCCTGATGCTTCTATTCTCCTTGTATCCCATCTACCTTTTACTCTCAGTGTAGCTACAACTAGAAAGTGATCTGATATATCTGTGGCCCCTCTATAAACATGTACATCCTGAAGTCTACTCAACAGTCTTTTATCTACCAATACATAATCCAACAAACTACTGTCATTTCGCCCTACATCATATCGTGTATACTTATTTATCCTCTTTTTCTTAAAATATGTATTACCTATAACTAAACCCCTTTCTATACAAAGTTCAATCAAAGGGCTCCCATTATCATTTACACCTGGCACCCCAAACTTACCTACCACACCCTCTCTAAAAGTTTCTCCTACTTTAGCATTCAAGTCCCCTACCACAATTACTCTCTCACTTGGTTCAAAGGCTCCTATACATTCACTTAACATCTCCCAAAATCTCTCTCTCTCCTCTGCATTCCTCTCTTCTCCAGGTGCATACACGCTTATTATGACCCACTTCTCGCATCCAACCTTTACTTTAATCCACATAATTCTTGAATTTACACATTCATATTCTCTTTTCTCCTTCCATAACTGATCATTTAACATTACTGCTACCCCTTCCTTTGCTCTAACTCTCTCAGATACTCCAGATTTAATCCCATTTATTTCCCCCCACTGAAACTCTCCTACCCCCTTCAGCTTTGTTTCGCTTAGGGCCAGGACATCCAACTTCTTTTCATTCATAACATCAGCAATCATCTGTTTCTTGTCATCCGCACTACATCCACGCACATTTAAGCAACCCAGTTTTATAAAGTTTTTCTTCTTCTCTTTTTTAGTAATTGTATACAGGAGAAGGGGTTACTAGCCCATTGCTCCCGGCATTTTAGTCGCCTCATACGACACGCATGGCTTACGGAGGAAAGATTCTTTTCCACTTCCCCATGGACAATAGAAGAAATAAAAAGAACAAGAGCTATTTAGAAAAAGGAGAAAAACCTAGATGTATGTATATATATATATATGCATGTGCGTGTCTATGAAGTGTGACCAAAGTGTAAGTAGGAGTAGCAAGATATCCCTGTTATCTTAGCGTGTTTATGAGACAGAAAAAGAAACCAGCAATCCTACCATCATGCAAAACAGTTACAGGTTTTTGTTTCACAGTCATCTGGCAGGACGGTAGTACTTCCCTGGGTGGTTGCTGTCTACCAACCTACTACCTGACGTGCTGTTGGAGTGTGAGCAAAGTAACATTTATGAAGGGATTCAGGGAAACCGGCAGGCCGGACTTGAGTCCTGGAGATGGGAAGTACAGTGCCTGCACTCTGAAGGAGGGGTGTTAATGTTGCAGTTTAAAAACTGTAGTGTAAAGCACCCTTCTGGCAAGACAGTGATGGAGTGAATGATGGTGAAAGTTTTTCTTTTTCGGGCCACCCTGCCTTGGTGGGAATCGGCCGGTGTGATAATAATAATATTATCCTTCCAGTTATGTCTTGGAAGAGCATGTGGGATGGGACGAAGTACCGACCGAGAGACGGCTTGTAACCTAGAAAACTAGTAAGTTGGGGCACTCATAAGTCAAAGTACCACTGTATTGGCTTAAGGCGAGTTGCTGTTGTGGATCCCCAGGCATAAATAGTATAGGTGAGGTAGGGATAGATCAGAGAATATTATAGTGTAAATAGAGCTGTTTGTGGCACAAAATAGTCTCTTAGAGAGGATGCCAACTGTTTTGGATACTTTTTTTGTTATACATGTATGTTGAATATAGATGTTGAAATTCAAGTTGCTGTCAAGATGTAGACCCAGGAATTTTCCCTTATTATGCTTAGCAATAAGGGTATTGTTAACCATAATGGACCTTACTTGCTCTACTTCCAAACATAATACCCGGAGAGAGTTTACCTGGAGAGAGTTCCAGGGGTCAACGCCCTCGTGGCCCGGTCTGTGACCAGGCCTCATATACAGAAGAAGGTTTAGTAAATATTAAGTGTAAGTTTATTAGCAGTCATCTAGGTCAATATTTTTACGAGTTTTTTATTAACAATAGTGTTAAGTGAAGAAAGATTAGGGTGGGAGATGACGAAGTTGTATCATCAGCACAAAGAATAAGAGAATGGGTCTGAGTTGTTGAGATACATTTGGGAGGTCATTGATGTATAACAGGAAAAGTAGGGGGCCAAGAACACTTCCCTGCAATACACCAGTGTCCAAAGGTCTTGCTGTGTAAGTTGTGCTATTAGAAGAGACGTATTGCTGTCTATTAGTGAGGTTTGACTTCATATATGCAAGTGCATGGCCTCTTATACTGTAATGATCAGTGTTGGTCTCCATATTACAGAATAAACATAAATATGCTGGAAAATATACAGAAGGATGACAAAGTTAATCCCATTTATCAACAGCCTTTCATAAAAAGATAAATGAAGGAACTGAATTTGCAGTCTGAAAACACTGTAGAATTAGGAGGGATATGACTGAAGTGCACAAATAGAAAAGAGGAATAAAGGGGAAATAAATAATGTGCCGAGAGCATCTTACCAAGACAGGACTCTCAGCAATGGATTGAAATTCGACAAATTTAGATAAGAAAAGATATAGCATAGTAGTAGTTTGGTAACAAAGTTGTTTATGAGTGGAACAAACTCTCTAGCAGCATCACTGAAGCAAGAATGCCGAGTTATCCTAGGTAATTTACACATATGCTAAACTAAACAATTGTACTTGTGTGTACTTGTACCTAAATGAACTTACTTACTGAGTAGCTTTACATATAGTATGTAGGTTGGATAGTTATAAGAGTAGCTGTGATTAGGTACAAATTAGACCTGCATATCATTGATAAGCAAGCCTACTGCAGTGCTCCAGTCATTATATTCTTTGATATTAAGTATCCTCACACCTGTTGTTTCTTGTAACTAGTAGTAACTTATTAGTTGAGGCTCAAGTGGCTGTGCCTTCTGCTCACATCTGAAGTGCTATCTGTGGGTTGAACCCCAGCTGAAGTGGAAAAATTGAGCATATTTCATCACACCTGTTGCTCATTCACATAACAATAAGTAGGTACCAGAGAACTAGTAGACTGTTATGGATGACAGTCCAGAGATAATACACAATTTTATTTGCATTTTTAACCTGCAGGGTTAGTCAACCAGGATAATCAAATAAAGACAGTGTGTCATCAAGGAATGTCTGTCCTATTTCCACTGGGGGTTCTTCAAGCATGTCCTGGAGTTTACCTGGAGAGAGTTCCGGGGATCAACGCCCCCGCGGCCCGGTCTGTGACCAGGCCTCCTGGTGGATCAGAGCCTGATCAACCAGGCTGTTGCTGCTGGCTGCACGCAAACCAACGTACGAGCCACAGCCCGGCTGGTCAGGAACCGACTTTAGGTGGTTGTCCAGTGCCAGCTTGAAGACTGCCAGGGGTCTGTTGGTAATCCCCCTTATGTATGCTGGGAGGCAGTTGAACAGTCTCGGGCCCCTGACACTTATTGTATGGTCTCTTAACGTGCTAGTGACACCCCTGCTTTTCATTGGGGGGATGTTGCATCGTCTGCCAAGTCTTTTGCTTTCGTAGTGAGTGATTTTCGTGTGCAAGTTCGGTACTAGTCCCTCTAGGATTTTCCAGGTGTATATAATCATGTATCTCTCCCGCCTGCGTTCCAGGGACTACAGGTTCAGGAACCTCAGCGCTCCCAGTAATTGAGGTGTTTTATCTCCGTTATGCGCGCCATGAAGGTTCTCTGTACATTTTCTAGGTCAGCAATTTCACCTGCCTTGAAAGGTGCTGTTAGTGTGCAGCAATATTCCAGCCTAGATAGAACAAGTGACCTGAAGAGTGTCATCATGGGCTTGGCCTCCCTAGTTTTGAAGGTTCTCATTATCCATCCTGTCATTTTTCTAGCAGATGCGATTGATACAATGTTATGGTCCTTGAAGGTGAGATCCTCCGACATGATCACTCCCAGGTCTTTGACGTTGGTGTTTCACTCTATTTTGTGGCCAGAATTTGTTTTGTACTCTCATGAAGATTTAATTTCCTCATGTTTACCATATCTGAGTAATTGAAATTTCTCATCATTGAACTTCATATTGTTTTCTGCAGCCCACTGAAAGATTCGGTTGATGTCCGCCTGGAGCCTTGCAGTGTCTGCAATGGAAGACACTGTCATGCAGATTCGGGTGTCATCTGCAAAGGAAGACACGGTGCTGTGGCTGACATCCTTGTCTATGTCAGATATGAGGATGAGGAACAAGATGGGAGCGAGTACTGTGCCTTATGGAACAGCTTTTCACCGTAGCTGCCTCGGACTTTACTCTGTTGACGACTACTCTCTGTGTTCTGTTAGTGAGGAAATTATAGATCCATCGACCGACTTTTCCTGTTATTCCTTTAGCACGCATTTTGTGTGCTATTACGCCATGGTCACACTTGTCGAAGGCTTTTGCAAAGTCTGTATATATTACATCTGCATTCTTTTTATCTTCTAGTGCATTTAGGACCTTGTCGTAGTGATCCAATAGTTGAGACAGACAGGAGCGACCTGTTCTAAACCCATGTTGCCCTGGGTTGTGTAACTGATGGGTTTCTAGATGGGTGGTGATGTTGCTTCTTAGGACCCTTTCAAAGATTTTTATGATATGGGATGTTAGTGCTATCGGTCTGTAGTTCTTTGCTGTTGCTTTACTGCCCCCTTTGTGGAGTGGGGCTATGTCTGCTGTTTTTAGTAACTGTGGGACGACCCCCATGTCCATGCTCCCTCTCCATAGGATGGAAAAGGCTTGTGACAGGGGCTTCTTGCAGTTCTTGATGAACACGGAGTTCCATGAGTCTGGCCCTGGGGCAGAGTGCATGGGCATGTTATTTATCGCTTGTTCGAAGTCATTTGGCGTCAGGATAACATCGGATAGGCTTGTGTTAACCAAATTTTGTGGCTCTCTCATAAAAAATTCATTTTGATCTTTGACTCTCAGTCTAGTTAGCGGCTTGCTAAAAACTGAGTCATATTGGGACTTGAGTAGCTCACTCATTTCCTTGCTGTCATCTGTGTAGGACCCATCTTGTTTAAGTAGGGGCCCAATGCTGGATGTTGTTCTCGACTTTGATTTGGCATAGGAGAAGAAATACTTTGGGTTTCTTTCGATTTCATTTATGGCTTTTAGTTCTTCCCACGATTCCTGACTCCTATAAGATTCCTTTTGCTTGAGTTCGATGCTTGCTATTTCTCTGACCAGTGTCTCCCTACGCATTTCAGATATATTGACCTCTTTTAGCCGCTCTGTTATTCTTTTCCGTCGCCTGTAAAGGGAGCGCCTGTCTCTTTTTATTTTACATCTACTCCTCCTTTTTCTTAGAGGAATAAGCCTTGTGCATACATCGAGTGCCACCAAGTTAATCTGTTCTAGGCATATGTTGGGGTCTGTGTTGCTTAGTATATCTTCCCAGCTTATATCGGTTAGGACTTGGTTTACTTGGTCCCACTTTATGTTTTTGTTATTGAAGTTGAATTTGGTGAATGCTCCCTCGTGACTAGTCTCATTATGTCGGTCTGGGGCTCCACGCATACATGTCTGAACCTCAATTATGTTGTGATCTGAGTATATTGTTTTTGATATGGTGACATTTCTTATCAGATCATCATTGTTAGTGAAGATGAGGTCTAGTGTATTCTCCAGTCTAGTAGGCTCTATTATTTGCTGGTTTAAATTGAATTTTGTGCAGAGATTTAAAAGCTCGTGTGAGTGTGAGTTTTCATCAGAGCTGCCTCCTGGTGTTGTTACTGCAACAATATTATTTGCTATATTCCTCCATTTTAGGTGCCTTAAGTTGAAATCCCCCAGGAGCATCGCTATTGGGCCGTGCGGACGTGCTGCGCAGTAGCTCCTGATTGAGTTGGCTTTTGCGCAGTGTTGACGTGTACTTGGCTCTGTGAAGACCTGTTTGCGCGCTCTCTAGAATTGAAGCAAGATGCCCTCCATCGAGCAACTTTACCAACAGCTTAAGGAAGAATTGAGGTTGGCGAATATGGAAATTCGGCGACTGACCGAGGAAAACAAGAAGATTCGTAGCAGTCCTCCTGTTTTGAGTCCTCAGGTCAAGAAGGGAAACTGGTCAGTGGCTGGACAGCAGGGAAAGAAGTTGACGATCAAGAAGATGAATGGAAAGGTAGAAACGATGAAGAAGAAAGAGACTGCCGTGGAAACTGTTGTGGAAACATCCAATACATTCTCAGTGCTACCCGACGAATGTGAGTCGACTACTGGGAACGAGACGACGAAAGACATTAAGGAAGGTAAGAATATTGTTGTTGTTGGGGATAGCCAAGTTAGGTATATGGATAGGGCGTTCTGCTTGAAGGACAGGAGTAGGAGACAGAGAGTTTGCTTTCCTGGGGCTGGGATGGAGGATATTGTTAGCCGTCTGGATGACATCATGAAAGGTAATGGGAGCAATCCTATTATCTGTCTCAGTGCTGGAGGCAACGATGTTGGCAGACGTAGGAGTGAGGACCTGATTAGCAGGTATAGGTCAGCAATAGAAATAATTAGAAGTAAGGGTGGGAACCCTCTCATATGTGGTATTTTGCCAAGGAGGGGAGTTGGAAATGAATGGTTGTCCAGGGCAATTGGTGTCAATTGCTGGCTGGACAAATACTGTAAGGAAAATGCAGTAACATTCATTGACAACTGGGACCTCTTCTATGGCAGAAATGACATGTTTGCTAGGGATGGGGTTCACTTATCTAGGTGTGGGGTGGGAGCACTGGCAACTGCAGTGGAGGGAGCAGTTAGGACTTTAAACTAGGAATAGTTAGTGGTATGGGTTTTGGCAGGAAAGCAGTGAAGTCCCAGTGTAGTAATATTACGAGTTCTAGGGGAACTAGTAATAATAAGAACGAGATAGATATTGAAAAGCCAGGGACCTTGGGTGATAAGGACAGTAATAGGTTTAGTAGAAAAATAGAAATGAGCAGGAAGGGTAAAGAGAAAGGAGAGTCTTTCAATGTTTATTATGCTAATTGCCGTAGTGCTAGGAATAAGATGGACGAGTTGAGATTAGTTGCTAGTGTAGGTAACATTGATGTATTTGCCTTAACTGAGACGTGGTTTAATTCAAAAAGTCGGGACATGCCTGCGGAATGTCATATTCAGGGTTTTAAATTGTTCCAAGAAGATAGAAGTATTGGGAGGGGGGGTGGGGTGGCATTGTATGTCCGAGATCGCTTGAACTGTTGCATAAAAACGGGTATTAAGTCTGAAGTAACACATACAGAGTCTGTTTGGATAGAATTTTCAGAGGGGCATGAAAAACTGATTTTAGGAGTGATATACCGTCCCCCAAACTTAGATAGGGACCAAGGGAAACTACTATGGGAGGAAATTGTTAAGGCCACAAGGCACGATAATGTAGTAATTCTAGGAGACTTTAACTTTAGTCATGTTGATTGGAATTTCTTGACTGGGAATTTAGAATCATACGACTTCTTAGAAGTATTTCAGGATTGTTTTTTGAAGCAGTTTGTGACAGAACCTACAAGGGGAAATAACCTGCTTGACTTAGTTATGGCAAACAATGAATCCCTTGTTAATAATTTAGAAATTTCAGAGGAACTGGGTGCTAGCGACCACAAATCAATTACATTTAGCATTGAATGGAAGTACGTTAGTAGCGATAACTCAGTAACAGTCCCAGATTTTCGCTTAGCAGATTACGATGGGCTTAGAGAACACTTATCATCTGTTGACTGGGGTAACGAAGAGAGCTATCAATATGACAGTTTTCTGAACACTATACATGCTGCTCAAAGAGCGTTTATCCCATATAAAGAAATTAGATCAAATAGAAATGACCCAAAATGGATGAATAATAGGCTCAAATATCTACTAGGGCAAAAGAAAGGAATTTATAGGCGTATCAAAAGAGGTGAGGGTCATCTTATGAATCAGTATATTGACATTAAGAGGGACATTAAAAAGGGGATAAGAAAAGCTAAAAGGGACTATGAAATTAAAGTTGCTAGGGATTCTAAAACTAACCCAAAAAGTTTTTTCCAGGTCTATAGAACAAAAGTTAGAGATAAGATAGGTCCCCTTAAAAATAACTATGGGCACCTTACTGACAAAGAGAATGAAATGTGCTTGATTTTAAATAATTATTTTCTCTCAGTTTTTACACAGGAAGACACTAACAATATTCCAGTAATTAATTTTTACAGTGGGCTAGAAGAAGATAAATTATGTAACATCACAGTCACTAGTGAGATGGTTGTGAGGCAGATAGACAGACTGAAGCAAAATAAGTCGCCAGGTCCTGATGAGGTTTTTTCAAGGGTTCTTAAGGAATGCAAAATGGAACTCTGTGAACCATTAACTAATATTTTTAATTTATCTCTTCAAACAGGTGTAGTGTCTGATATGTGGAAGATGGCTAATGTAACTCCTATTTTTAAAACAGGGGACAAGTCGTTACCGTCAAATTACCGCCCAATAAGCCTGACCTCAATTGTAGGCAAATTACTAGAGTCAATTATAGCTGAGATTATAAGAAGCCATCTCGATAAGCATAGCTTGATTAATGATACTCAGCATGGATTCACAAGAGGCCGGTCTTGTCTAACTAATTTATTAACTTTCTTCAGTAAAGCTTTTGAGGCTGTTGACCACAATAAAGAATTTGATATTATTTACTTAGATTTTAGTAAGGCTTTTGATAGAGTTCCGCACCATAGACTGTTAAAGAAAGTGGCAGCTCATGGCATTGGGGGAAAAGTGCTCTCGTGGATCGAGTCATGGCTCACTGACAGGAAGCAGAGAGTGTCCATAAATGGGGTTAAATCCGAGTGGGGATCTGTAACAAGTGGCGTTCCACAGGGATCAGTCTTGGGCCCGTTGTTGTTTATAATATATATCAATGATCTTGATGAGGGAATTACTAGTGATATGAGCAAATTCGCCGATGACACAAAGATAGGTAGGATAATTGATTCAAACGTAGATGTTAGGGAACTTCAGGAGGATTTAAACAAACTCTATTCTTGGTCAGAAAAGTGGCAGATGCAGTTCAATGTAGATAAATGCAAGGTTCTGAGGCTTGGGAGTGCCCATAACACTAGTACTTATAAATTAAATGATGTAGAACTTAGCCATACAGATTGCGAAAAGGACTTGGGGGTTATGGTGAGCAGCAACCTTAAACCAAGACAGCAATGCCTAAGCGTACGTAATAAGGCAAATAGATTACTGGGATTTATATCAAGAAGTGTAAGCAACAGAAGTCCAGAGGTCATACTGCAGCTTTATACATCATTAGTAAGGCCTCACCTAGATTATGCAGCTCAGTTCTGGTCTCCGTATTACAAAATGGACATAAATTCGTTAGAAAACATTCAGCGTAGGATGACTAAATTAATACATAGCATCAGAAATCTTCCTTATGAAGAAAGATTGAAGACTCTTAAGTTACATTCACTTGTTAGACGAAGAATGAGGGGAGACCTGATCGAAGTGTATAAGTGGAAGATAGGTATAAATAAAGGGGATATTAATAAGGTCTTGAGGATGTCTCTCCAAGAGAGAACGCGCAGTAATGGATTTAAATTAGGTAAGTTTAGATTTAGAAAGGACATAGGAAAGTATTGGTTTGGAAATAGGGTAGTTGATGAGTGGAACAGTCTACCTAGTTGGGTTATTGAGGCTGGGACTTTGGGTAGTTTCAAATCTAGGTTGGATAAGTACATGAGTGGGAGGGGTTGGATTTGAGTGGGACTTTCACATCAGAGCTTATTTCTTGGGTGGCATTGAAAATTGGGTTGGGCAAATGTTTTGTTAGTGGGATGAATTGTAAAGGACCTGCCTAGTATGGGCCAGCAGGCCTCCTGCAGTGTTCCTCCTTTTCTTATGTTCTTATGTTGGGTGCAGGAGCTGGAAGATTTTCCAGACAGTGGTCAATTTTTAACAGCTGTTCCTGGAATTGCTGGGATGTTGCATCCGGAGGCTTGTAGACTACCACAATGACTAGGTTTTGGTTCTCAACCTTTACTGCTAAAACTTCCACTACATCATTTGAGGCATTTAGCAGTTCTGTGCAAACAAGTGACTCTGCAATGTACAGGCCAACCCCCCCCCCCTTTTTCCTGTTCACTCTGTCACATCTGTATAGGTTGTAACCTGGGATCCATATTTCGTTGTCCAAGTGATCCTTTATGTGGGTCTCAGTGAAAGCAGCAAACATTGCCTTTGCCTCTGCAAGCAGTCCACGGATGAAAGGTATTTTGTTGTTTGTTGCTGGCTTTAGACCCTGTATATTTACAAAGAAGAATGTCATCGGACTGGTGGTATTGTTGGTACTGGGGGGGGATTTTTTTTCCGGCATTAGTATCTGTATCTGTTGGTTTGGAGTGGAGGCCATCGACTGTGGTTCCACTCCAGGAATGACTGGATTTGGTGTACGATTTCTGCCATTTCCTGCCAGTTTTTTTTTCCTTCCTGGCACTAAAAAACCTCTCCCTCTTGAGTGGCTGTGGCTACCCAGGTTTTCCCATGGCCTGGATGTTTTGTATCTTTTTGTCCCCTTTAGATGGTGTGCCTGGCAATTTAAGTTATAGCACAGTCTTTCCTGTACTGAAGAGGTACACATTTCAGGGTGAAAAAGCTTACAGGAAGGGAGTTTGCATTTTCCTGTTGTCATATGGGCATGGCATTTTCTAGGGTGGTCATAGTTGCACGTCCCGTCTGTTTTTCCAGATTTCCCATGTCTGCAGATACCAAGTGCATAGTATGTGCACAGGCTTGGTTTCCGTTTGCCTTGGGTTTCTGTGACTGTATTCCCTGTTGGTGCATGTTTCCCTGTCTTATTCCTATCCTCCCTAGTACCAACAATTGAGCTCCCACCAGTTGTTTTTGGTAATATATCCTCACTATAGCTAGTGGAGTCCTCTTGTTTGCTATTTCCTGTGGTATTTCTAGTTTGCAATATTGGTTTTACCTTATCTTTGACTACACTTGTTTCCCCACTACGGTTCCTGTCCCCTATGAGGTCATTTATATGTATTCCTTCCTGCGTATAATTCCCGACTACCTGGACAAAATCTCCAGCTTCACCATTACTGTCTCCCAGGACAGCACCTCCAGCTTCACCATTACTGTCTCCCAGGACAGCACCTCCAGCTTCACCATTACTGCCTCCCAGGACAGCACCTCCAGCTTCACCATTACTGTCTCCCAGGACAGCACCTCCGGCTTCACCATTACTGTCTCCCAGGACAGCCCTATCAGCCCCACATTTACTGACTACCAGGACATCACCTCCAGCCTTACAGTTTCTGGCTACATGGCCAGTATCATGGCCAGGATGTGACCCACACCTGTCGACTAACACCTAGGTACCTACTTACTGCTAGGTGAACAGTGACAGCATATGTAAGGAAACATACCCAACATTTCAACCAAGCTAGGGCAAACCCAGGTACCTCAGTGTGTGAGCTGAGGATGCTATAAACTAAGTTTCTTAAGTAAGTAAGTTTATTTAGGTATACACAAATACAGTTACATAGATTATCATACATGGCAGCATATGCATAAAGTACCTGGGATAACCCAAAAAAGTCAGACAGAGTGACTTATTTCCATTGGGGTCCTTTTACCTTATTATTATTATAATATAAAGTTGATAATATCTTATTATTATTCTATAATGGAGATCATCTATTATCATACTAAAAAGACTATCTACTACACGAGGATCATTAAGATTATCTACAATACGAGGGTCATTACTAGGAATAAGGTAAAATTTACACGTATGTTAGCTAAAAAATAGAAAATCTTTCTGCTCCCTTTCTGTAGCTACATTCATCAGACACCTTTTGGCACTCTTCTTGAACTGGTTCATGCTATGACTGGCTTTGACATGCGCGGGCAGTCTGTTCCATTTCTTTATTGCTGTACAATAAAAGGTGTTTGAAGCCTGGCCAGTGACTGTGGGTACTACAAAGTTGTGCTCTCGACCCCTAGTACAATGATTGCTTTGGTTCCCAACCTTGTGTTATCCTTGGTTACTAACACCTCTGATTAATAATCTAAATACCACAAAATATTTTCTTAAGTCAACTGTTATGAGTCGCATCCTGGGGTAGGGATAAATACACATAGTAAATTATATATAGGATGTCGTAAGCTAAGAAATGATCAAATTTTGTTTGAATTTTTAACTCCGGAGGGTTAGTCACCCAGGATAACCCAAGAAAGTGAGTGCGTCATCAAGGACTGTTTGTCTTATTTCCATTGTGATCCTCAATCTTGTCCCCCAGGATGCGACCCACACCAGTAGCTAACACCCATATACCTACCAGCCTACCAGAGTGCAAAACTTTTAAGAGGCTGATGTAAGAGGCAAATGAGTAAGAATATTTAGGTAAAATTGTACATAAATACAGTTACTCAAATTTAGGTGATTACAAGTATACATATATAGTAACATATGTATAAATTGGTGATGGTAAAAATTACCCTGGATAACCAAAAAAAAAAAAAAGTAAAAGTGACTTATTTCCATTGGGGTCCTTTTAATACCTTATTATTATACTATAAAGGAGATAATACCTTATTATTATACTATTATTATTAATTATTATAATCAAAAAAGAAGCGCTAAGCCACATGGACTATACAGATTATTATACTATACATGAGATAATATCTTATTATTATACCATAAAGGAGATATACTAAGAATAAGGTAAAATTAGTTATTTATATTTACATGTGTGTTACCTAAAAAAATAAAAAATAATTCTCATCCCTATCTATCGCTACATTCATTAGGTACCTTTTGGCTCTCTTCTTGAACTGGTTTATCTGACTCAGAGATAAGGTCCTGGTAATATTATCAGTTACAGGTCCTGGTAATATCTATCAGTTACGGTTCAGAGATAAGGGCCTGGTATTATCTATCAGTTACGAGTCCTGGTAATATCTATCAGTTACGAGTCCTGGTAATATCTATCAGTTACGAGTCCTGGTAATGTCTATCAGATGAGTGGAACAAACTCTCGAGTACAGTTATTCAGACTAAAACGTTGTTTAGTTTTAAAAATAGATTAGATAAATACATGAGTGGGTGTGTGTGAGTTGGACCTGACTAGCTTGTGCTGCTGGCTCTGGTGCAGTGCTCCATCCTTGAGTGGAGGTGACCAGACTGGGTGGGTCATTGGGCTAATCCGGGGGGGGTCATTGGTCTAATCGGGGGGGGGACATGGACCTGCTCCGCATGGGCCAGTAGGCCTGTTGCAGTGTTCCTTCTTTCTTATGTTGTTACGTGTCCTGGTAATATCTATCAGTAATATTACTCACACAGCACCTCACACACATTACAGTAACACACACACATACGTACGGCTGTGGAACGACTTTGTTCTTCCTTATTTAGCACAAAAAACCCGGAATCAGAGATAAAAAAAAATGGAAGAAGCGAGATTGATGTTGTTGGAGGAGTGAGAACAACACTGATGCTGGTACTCCATCACCACCCCAGCTGATCCCTCCATCACTCCCTCCTCCATCACTCTCCTCCATCACTCTCTCCTCCATCACTCCCTCCTCCATCACTCCCTCCTCCATCACTCCCTCCTCCATCACTCTCTCCTCCATCACTCCCTCCTCCATCACTCCCTCCTCCATCACTCCCTCCTCCATCACTCCCTCCTCCATCACTCTCTCCTCCATCACTCCCTCCTCCATCACTCCCTCCTCCATCACTCCCTCCTCCATCACTCCCTCCTCCATCACCTGTATTGATCGCCTCTCCCTCTCTTTCTAAATAAGTTTATTTAGGCATAAGTACAATTATCATATATACTGTAAATTACCTAGGATAATCCAGTAGAGTCAAAGTGATTTATTTCCAATGGGGTCCTTTTTTTTTACATTTTAACTTCTTTAAATTCCCATAATTGTCTACCTGCAGGTCGTTCCGGGTGTGGTAATTATTTAATTTCCGAAGCTATAGTGTCTAATAAGTGTTTAATGTGCTGATTTGGGTCAAAATGTATTTGCATTTTTAATGAAATCAGCTGGGTTCCCGCTGCGCCTGCGCAGATGTGCAGGGGGGTGGGGGGTCGAGCTGGGGGGGCAGGTGGCGGGAGTGTTTTGAATGGGTGAGGAGGCTGAGAAAACCGGGAATGAGGAAACTGGCGTTCACGGTGGCCTAAGGATCAATATAGGCCTCAATTCATAATAGGAAGTGTCGTGACTGTCCCTAGTGAAGAGTGAGGGAACGTGATTTACGGGACCACCGTAAAGGGGTGGTAAAATTAGTGAATAATGTTCGACCGGGTGGCAGGTGCACGGCCATGGTGTGTGTCCAGGGGAAATACCCGTGTGTTAATCCTCGCTCATCGGCCTCAGATCTTAATGGAGTGACCTCTAATTTGTATAATAGTTATGAGACGTTAAATCGTCTTGTGAATGGTAATGTAATCAGTGATAATAACATTGAGTTAAGAGAATGCGGGATGTGAAATAGAGCGCCCTGCTCCGAGTGAACGTGTGACTCTCGTACCGGGGATAATGAAGATTTATGGAATCACAACTTCTAAACCGGGACAAACCGACGGATACCTCGTCCTGCCGGAATAAGAACCGTGTCGGTGTAGCAGGACTTCGAAATGAGATGGGGAATGGAGGAAATAAGGAGTATCAATCACCCACAGTTAAGTAACCTTTCTAGTTATAGCAGACTGATGCTGGCCAGTTAGGTATGTTGTGATTAGATAGGTTATGAGTGATCCAGCTACATCAAGTGACCACCAGAGAATATCTGGTAAGTGGAGAGATTATGTACAAGTGGTTTTCCTTGATGGATATATCCATGTGTAACCTACCCCCCCTCTTCATTCAGTTACACTAATATAATCTATACAGTCCACAATTAATTAGTAGCACCGTACTTGTGGGTGCTATCCAATCCATACTGGTCTTGGATAGATATGGATAAGATTGTGAGGTCGAAGGAACCACTTGCCGCGACCAGGGGTGGTTAAGTTTTCTCACATGTCTACACGGGGTGACTACGGTAAACAATATGGTTGTCTCCCAATGAGTTTACTGGTATGTATATAATGTTGAGGTACATACAGGTAAGCACCCTAGAAATTTTTCCATATCTGCCCGTTGGTCCTTCCTGAACCGGATGCAATCAGTAAAAAATTAATTGAATTAATTACTTAATAATTAAGTGACTGATTGAAGGAAGTGGATATAGGGTACACAAATTTAATCGGTCGTGTGGTGGAGGATAATTAGCCCAATTAATTACCAGCACATGGGTGGCTAGGATTTATACAAGAGTAAAGTGCAAGAATTACTCTCACAAGGTGTCTACTTAAGTTGTATAATGGGTGATTATTAATTCCCTAACCATGGCTGGGTCTGAGGAAGTTAGTGCGGCTGGCAAGTCCATGGATGCCAAAGCAAAGAAAGCGTCACTACAAGCTCGGAAGGGTCATGTTACTAAATCATACAAGAAGTGTATGGAGTTAATGAGACAAGAAATGGTAAACCCTGATGAATTAAAGCTACACCTAGATGCCTTAGGAAATAGACATGAGTCATATAGATTGTGGTTTAAAGACTATGAAAAAGAGCTGCTAGAGAATTGTGCAGATGATGCTGAAAGGGAGCGGCTGCTGGATCAACATTATGAAGTGGAGGACAACATTGTGTCCTGCAAAACTAAGGCTTTGGAGAAGGTAAAGGGTGTAAACAATGTTGTTGGTCAACCTAGTAAGGAAAGTCAGAGGCGTCTACCAAAACTCCCAGAATTATGTATGCCTGTGTTTAATCCGGGAGAACACTGGGAGGAGTTTTGGTCTATCTTTAAAGCAGTCGTACATGATAGGAGTGATCTTGCAAGTGTTACCAAATTATGCTATTTAAAGGGACAAGTAAGGGGAGATGCGCATGTTCTCATACAAGCATTCCCAAATGTAGATGGCTCCTATAGTGAGGCAGTTGACTTGTTGGAGGTCACTTACGGTAACTTGGAGCAAAGTAGGCTGGACCTAGTAGCTAATTTGGCTAGTTTGAAGACTCCAGATCACAACCGCAACAGCTTACAGCAATTTAGGATCAAACTAGAAAGCACTCTTAAGACCTTGAGTAATAAATATGATCTGGAGGGAGCAGAGTGGTTGTTGAGTGCCTTGATTCAGAATAAATTGAACCACAAGACCATAGAGTGGTTATCTAACAGATATCACAAGGGTTACTTCAGGTTGGAAGAAATAAGAGTGGGACTGCAAGAGCTAATTGTCCAACTGCAGACCAGCCAACCCATTACCTCTAGGAATACCATGTCTACAGACCCCAGTGCACCTGCCAAGTTCCACAAAGGGAAACCTTATCCTAATATCAATAATCCTAAGCCACCTACTACACGGGGTTACGTAGGCACGTATCAAGTGACAGGGGCCAGTTATAGTGGTTCTCCACATCCAAGCAAGAGGAGGAAGTACCACAATAAGGGTAGCCCAGTTGATAAGAGGTCAGGCAAAGAAAGGAGAGATTGTATCTTCTGCAACGGTACTCATTTCTCTAAGAACTGTAATGCCTATAATTCATGGGATGTTAAAGTGGAAAGATTGGAAGAGCTTGCTAGATGTATCAGGTGTCTAGGAAATCATAATGTAAGGGATTGCCGTGCTAACTTGCACTATTGTTATCAGTGTAACAAGGGAAGACACCACATAGCTATGTGTAAGGGCAGATCTAATCGTAATGATGGTAACAATAGTACTGATAGTGATAATAACCCGGACACAACAGTAGCCAACGTAAAGATTGCAGCTAACGTCGGTAATGATGGCCTAGCTGAGGTAGCTTTGCCTGTGTTGGATGTGGTGATTAATGATAAACGGCGTAAATCCAAAACTGTAACAGCATTACTGGAACAACAGACATAGCCCCACTCCACAAAGGGGGCAGTAAAGCAACAGCAAAGAACTACAGACCAATAGCACTAACATCCCATATCATAAAAATCTTTGAAAGGGTCCTAAGAAGCAAGATCACCACCCATCTAGAAACCCATCAGTTACACAACCCAGGGCAACATGGGTTTAGAACAGGTCGCTCCTGTCTGTCTCAACTACTGGATCACTACGACAAGGTCCTAAATGCACTAAAGACAAAAAGAATGCAGATGTAATATATACAGACTTTGCAAAAGCCTTCGACAAGTGTGACCATGGCGTAATAGCGCACAAAATGCGCGCTAAAGGAATAACAGGAAAAGTCGGTCGATGGATCTATAATTTCCTCACTAACAGAACACAGAGAGTAGTCGTCAACAGAGTAAAGTCCGAGGCAGCTACGGTGAAAAGCTCTGTTCCACAAGGCACAGTACTAGCTCCCATCTTGTTCCTCATCCTCATATCCGACATAGACAAGGATGTCAGCCACAGCACCGTGTCTTCCTTTGCAGATGACACCCGAATCTGCATGACAGTGTCTTCCATTGCAGACACTGCAAGGCTCCAGGCGGACATCAACCAAATCTTTCAGTGGGCTGCAGAAAACAATATGAAGTTCAACGATGAGAAATTTCAATTACTCAGATATGGTAAACATGAGGAAATTAAATCTTCATCAGAGTACAAAACAAATTCTGGCCACAAAATAGAGCGAAACACCAATGTCAAAGACCTGGGAGTGATTATGTCGGAGGATCTCAACTTCAAGGACCATAACATTGTATCAATCGCATCTGCTAGAAAAATGACAGGATGGATAATGAGAACCTTCAAAACTAGGGAGGCCAAGCCCATGATGACACTCTTCAGGTCACTTGTTCTATCTAGGCTGGAATATTGCTGCACTCTAACAGCACCTTTCAAGGCAGGTGAAATTGCCGACCTAGAAAATGTACAGAGAACTTTCACGGCGCGCATAACGGAGATAAAACACCTCAATTACTGGGAGCGCTTGAGGTTTCTAAACCTGTATTCCCTGGAACGCAGGAGGGAGAGATACATGATTATATACACCTGGAAAATCCTAGAGGGACTAGTACCGAACTTGCACACGAAAATCACTCACTACGAAAGCAAAAGACTTGGCAGACGATGCACCATCCCCCCAATGAAAAGCAGGGGTGTTACTAGCACGTTAAGAGACCATACAATAAGTGTCAGGGGCCCGAGACTGTTCAACTGCCTCCCAGCACACATAAGGGGGATTACCAACAGACCCCTGGCAGTCTTCAAGCTGGCACTGGACAAGCACCTAAAGTCAGTTCCTGATCAGCCGGGCTGTGGCTCGTACGTTGGTTTGCGTACAGCCAGCAGCAACAGCCTGGTTGATCAGGCGCTGATCCACCAGGAGGCCTGGTCACAGACCGGGCCGCGGGGGCGTTGACCCCCGAAACTCTCTCCAGGTAAACAACGTACCTTCATAAAACGTAACTGCCTTAATGGGATGAAGGTACAAATGGGAGATCCTGCTATACTCAAGCTATCTGGCTTTCTCTCGAATAAGAAGGTCCAGTCATACGACACTGTTTATGTAACTGTCAGGCTGGGCAATGAGAGAAAACGTATTAATGCCGTAATTGTGGATAGACTCCCAGAGAAAATATCTACAATAGGGCTTGGTAACGCTACTGAAAGGCTTTCAAGTAAGGTAAATTTGGCACCTTCTGGTATAAATAATGATTCTGTGGGGCCAGTAGATATTTTGATAGGTAGTGACCATTATGCCACCTTTGTAAAGGGTATGACAAAGAAATGCGGAGTCACCCTTCTAAGGACCGCAGGAGGTCACGTGATGTATGGCAGGCTTCCTCGTACTGATAATGAATGACTGGAGGAAGCCATAAATACAGTTACGGTGTGTCTTACTCATGAAGTATCACCCCAGTATGAAAGTTAAGACACATGTGCAACATCTGGATATCTTTATTGTAGACGTTTCGCCATCCAGTGGCTTTATCAATACAGATTCTAGGACATAATAGGAAGACACATGTGTCTTAACTTTCATTTCCACATCACCCCAGTATAAATATACTTCAATAGAGGATGAAGTTGAACCTGTGTATAAATTATGGGAATTGGACAGCATAGGGATCAATGTAAATGAAGAAAGTCCAGATGATTCCTTTACTCAAGAACAATACCAGAAGGATGTTAAATTTGAATCTGGACAATACTGGGTGAGACTTCCGTGGAAGCTGAACCATCCAGACCTACCAACTAATTACCGGATGGCGTATGGACAATTAAAGGCTCAGCTCCACGAATTGAGCAAGACACCAGAACTGTTGACTGCTTACGATGATATAATTAATGAGCAGTTAAATAATAAATTCATAGAGGAGGTACCTCCCGAGCAAGCCCAGATTTATGGTCACTATTTGCCACACCACGGAGTGAAGAAGGATTCTAAGACCACTCCTCTGAGGATTGTGTTTAATTGTAGTGCCAGGAGTAATAAAAGTGTACCTAGTTTGAATGACTGTTTGATGACAGGTCCGTCGTTGACGGAAAAACTGGGAGACATACTATTAAACTTCAGGGTTAAGAATTATGCCTTTACGGCGGACATAAGTAAAGCTTTCCTGAGAGTGGGTCTGCAGGAGGCTGACCGGGATTGCACTAGGTTCTTATGGCCCGAGAATCCTAGTGACCCACTTAGTCCCCTGAAGACTTTTCGCTTCAGGAGTGTATTGTTTGGTGCTACCTCCAGTCCGTTCCTACTCCAGGCAACGATAAATGCACACCTTAAGCGTACGGGTGGTCCACTGAGTGGAGTAATGGGTAAACAATTTTATGTGGACAATTTCCTGGGGGTGACGTCTACTGAAGAGGAACTAATGAGCATATACGCAGGGGCTAATGAAATAATGCAAGGTGCAAATATGCCCCTGAGGGAATGGAACAGTAATTCGTCCAGTTTAAGGGTTCAAATAAATAAAGACAACCCTGGAGTTGAAGTGTCCAAATATAGTAATGTGCTGGGACTGACTTGGGACACAGAGGGAGACTTGTTATCGTTAAAGTCTAATAACTACAGCATGCCCAATAAATTAACCAAGAGAGTCTTACTTGCAGAAGTTTCAAAATGCTTCGATCCACTAGGCTTAGTGTCCCCACTTACCATAAGAGGAAAATTGTTGATACAAGAAGCATGGAAGCTTAAGTGTGCTTGGGATGAAACCCTACCTGAGGAATTTGTTGAAAGGTGGGAAGAACTAATAGGGGAATATGTAAAATTACCAATGTTGGAGTTCCCACGTAATGTGGCCAGTCAAGATGGAGAAAATGTACTCCACATTTTTTGCGATGCTTCGAAATTAGCATATGGAGCAGTCGCTTACCTTCAATGTAATAGTGCCATTTCTCTTGTTATGTCTAAGGCTAAGGTGGCTCCAATCAAATCACGCACCTTACCTCAGTTGGAATTAACGGCCATTTATGTAGGTGTCAAATTAGCCAATTATATAAGAAATAAATTGCGAGAGATAAATATCAGCGACACCGTAATTTGGTCTGATAACGAGGTATCCTTACAATGGATTCGTAATGGTAACAGTAAGATTGTGTATGTACAAAACAGAGTCGCTGAAATCAATCAAATGCAGGAGAAATATAACAGTTTGGGTCAGCATATGTTAACCTTTAATCACATTCCTGGTGACGAGAATCCAGCTGACTTCTTGTCTCGAGGCTTGACTTATGAAAAATTTGTGAGTGCTTTATCGTGGTTTAAAGGGCCAAGTTGGCTGGTGGACAAAATTAACTGGCCGGTGCAAAAGGCACATATTGCTCCTGTCGAAATTACGGTGAGCACCGCTCCGGTCAGTAGTCCCTCCTTAGCCATTGATATGAATAGGTATTCTTCCTTACCTAAGCTGATTAGTGTGACAAGGTTAGTGTTTAAATTTATAAGTAAGATGAATATCTCACATAATTTTCCCCATCCCCTGAAATACTGGCTACAGAGGGTACAAGAAGAAACCTACAGGGATGAGATTAAATTCATGATGGACGGAAAAATTGTGAAAGGCTCAATAATAGAAAAGCTGGGGCTGTATTTAGAGGATGATGTAATTAGGTGCAGAGGCAGGTTACAAAATGCTGAATTGGGGGAATATGCTAAGCACCCTATCTTGCTGCCCAAAACTCATCACCTGACAACCTTGATTGTCTTTAATGCCCATAATAACGTGATGCACGGTGGGGTACAGGATACCTTAAACTGTATTCGGGAAACCTTCTGGATTCCACAAGGACGGCAAAGTGTAAAAAGGGTTATCAAGTCGTGTGTAATATGTCGCCGGGTGGATGCCAGAACCTACATGTACCCAGGTCCTCCACCATTGCCCAAGGAACGCGTGCAGTTGGTAAAACCATTTGATGTGACCGGAGTGGACTATAGTGGGCCAATCATTTTAACAGGTACTTCAGATGGTGTCCCCTTGAAGGTGTATGTATGTCTATTTACTTGTACAGCTACTAGGGCTGTTCATCTAGAAGTGGCTCAGGACTTGTCTGCAGAACAGTTCATACAGCTGTTCCGGAAATTTGCAGCTAGACGATCCTGTCCAAGATTGATGATCTCAGATAATGCCACCAATTTTGTAGCGGGTGCTCAACACTTGATGAAATTAAATAAGAGTGATGATGTACAGTCTTTGTTGACCCAGCGAGGGTGTGTCTGGAAATTTATTACTCCCAGAGCCCCTTGGCAGGGAGGACTGTACGAAAGAATGATAGGTACAGTGAAAAGATGTCTTCGTAAGGTGCTACACAGGAAGAGAATTGATTTGGAGGAATTCCGGGCAGTGTTGGTGGAGGCAGAGAATCGGGTGAACAATCGCCCTCTGTCATACATGAGCGACACTCCTGACGCGGAGATACTGACTCCCTCTCACCTAATATGTGGACAAAGGTTAGAAGCTGCACCTATCTATAGAGATAATCCCGAGGGAAGTGATGAGGATTACAATAACGTGACTGTGTTGAGTGACAAGTTCAAGATGTTAAATAAGGTAATTATTCATTGGTCTGATGTGTGGCGTAAAGAATATCTTCTTACACTACGTGAACACTTTTATGGTGCGCCAGAGGCAGTAAACCGACAGAACATTCAACCAGGTGACATTGTGTTAATTGATACTGAACAACATCGAACATTGTGGCCTCTGGGCAAGGTAGTTACATTATACCCAGATGCACAAGGTGTTGTCAGAAACGTCAAAGTGTTGTGTCGTGGTCAGGAAAGTTTGCGTACCATTAATAAATTAATTCCCTTAGAATTAAATGGTGTTCAATCCAGTGCAGATGGAAATCTAAGGGAAAGTGACACGAGTGATATTGAAGACACTGACCGGGTAATGCAAGAAGAAACTGTAGTAAGACCCACTAGGAAAACAGCAGCGCAATCTAGAGAGGGCTGGAATCGTCTCCTGGAGGAAGACGCAATTTAAGTCGTCTAACAACGACTTCCGCCCGGCCGCAGTGTGGAAATTATTTAATTTCCGAAGCTATAGTGTCTAATAAGTGTTTAATGTGCTGATTTGGGTCAAAATGTATTTGCATTTTTAATGAAATCAGCTGGGTTCCCGCTGCGCCTGCGCAGATGTGCAGGGGGGTGGGGGGTCGAGCTGGGGGGGCAGGTGGCGGGAGTGTTTTGAATGGGTGAGGAGGCTGAGAAAACCGGGAATGAGGAAACTGGCGTTCACGGTGGCCTAAGGATCAATATAGGCCTCAATTCATAATAGGAAGTGTCGTGACTGTCCCTAGTGAAGAGTGAGGGAACGTGATTTACGGGACCACCGTAAAGGGGTGGTAAAATTAGTGAATAATGTTTGACCGGGTGGCAGGTGCACGGCCATGGTGTGTGTCCAGGGGAAATACCCGTGTGTTAATCCTCGCTCATCGGCCTCAGATCTTAATGGAGTGACCTCTAATTTGTATAATAGTTATGAGACGTTAAATCGTCTTGTGAATGGTAATGTAATCAGTGATAATAACATTGAGTTAAGAGAATGCGGGATGTGAAATAGAGCGCCCTGCTCCGAGTGAACGTGTGACTCTCGTACCGGGGATAATGAAGATTTATGGAATCATGACTTCTAAACCGGGATAAACCGACAGATACCTCGTCCTGCCGGAATAAGAACCGTGTCAGTGTAGCAGGACTTCGAAATGAGATGGGGAATGGAGGAAATAAGGAGTATCAATCACCCACAGTTAAGTAACCTTTCTAGTTATAGCAGACTGATGCTGGCCAGTTAGGTATGTTGTGATTAGATAGGTTATGAGTGATCCAGCTACATCAAGTGACCACCAGAGAATATCTGGTAAGTGGAGAGATTATGTACAAGTGGTTTTCCTTGATGGATATATCCATGTGTAACCTACCCCCCCCCCTCTTCATTCAGTTACACTAATATAATCTATACAGTCCACAATTAATTAGTAGCACCGTACTTGTGGGTGCTATCCAATCCATACTGGTCTCGGATAGATATGGATAAGATTGCGAGGTCGAAGGAACCACTTGCCGCGACCAGGGGTGGTTAAGTTTTCTCACATGTCTACACGGGGTGACTACGGTAAACAATATGGTTGTCTCCCAATGAGTTTACTGGTATGTATATAATGTTGAGGTACATACAGGTAAGCACCCTAGAAAATTTTCCATACCGGGGGTCAACGCCCCCGTGGTCCCCTCCTCCACTAGCTCTGCTGCTATTACTATATATATATATATATATATATATATATATATATATATATATATATATATATATATATATATATATATATATATATATATATATATTAATGGCGAGGGTTTTTTCTAAATGGAACAATAAGAGATTTAGATTTTTAGAGATTTTGCCACCGAAGTGGCTAGTTTATTGTGCTCCCCATATCCATCCTGTGGACGGTAGCGCGAGAGCATATGGATACACAAAAGGCCTAGGAACTAGGCCCCAAAGGGTTAACAGGAATACATATGGATTTATATCTACATATCTATAGTTCGCTTATCTGTTACAAGCAAATTTAGGAAATTTGCTTAGTATATCTGGTATCTTATTTTCATTAATAAGATATCTTGACATGTCACATAGGTTATTATACTGTCTGTCTCTGTATTCCTCAATAAGTGGACAATTAAGCACATAGTGTTCAAGTGAGTGACCATATGCCTGATCATATAATTTACATTTAGTTTGTATGGCCCGGTGGCCTGGTGGCTAAAGCTCCCGCTTCACACACGGAGGGCCCGGGTTCGATTCCCGACGGGTGGAAACATTTCGACACGTTTCCTTACACCTGTTGTCCTGTTCGCCTAGCAGCAAATAGGTACCTGGGTGTTAGTCGACTGGTGTGGGTCGCATCCTGGGGAACAAGATTAAGGACCCCAATGGAAATAAGTTAGACAGTCCTCGATGACGCACTGACTTTCTTGGGTTATCCTGGGTGGCTAATCCTCTGGGGTTAAAAATCCGAACGAAATCTTATCTTATCATCTGTGTGTCTCCCAAACTACCAGAAGTACTTGTAACCAAGCCTAAGCCTGGCCACTACAACATCAGTCAGTCTGTTCACATTGCAAGTTGCTCCATAAACATACTTATCTACGTTCATGCTATCATAGTGGGTTATAGATCTACTCAGGCTTCTAACTGCATTCCTATAACAATCATTTTCATTATTTACTTCTCTCCTAATATTATTCCTAATGCTAGACACAGTTATACCAAAGTTATATTCTACATTCTCCTTCAACCTATACAGATGTGACAGAGTGAACAGGCAAAAGGGGGGGGTTGGCCTGTACATTGCAGAGTCACTTGTTTGCACAGAACTGCTTAATGCCTCAAATGATGTAGTGGAAGTTTTAGCAGTAAAGGTCGAGAACCAAAACCTAGTCATTGTGGTAGTCTACAAGCCTCCGGATGCAGCATCCCAGCAATTCCAGGAACAGCTGTTAAAAATTGACCACTGTCTGGAAAATCTTCCAGCTCCTGCACCCAACATCTTGCTCCTGGGGGATTTCAACTTAAGGCACCTAAAATGGAGGAATATAGCAAATAATATTGCTGCAGTAATAACACCAGGAGGCAGCTCTGATGAAAACTCACACTCACACGAGCTTTTAAATCTCTGCACAAAATTCGATTTAAACCAGCAAATAATAGAGCCTACTAGACTGGAGAATACACTAGACCTCATCTTCACTAACAATGATGATCTGATAAGAAATGTCACCATATCAAAAACAATATACTCAGATCACAACATAATTGAGGTTCAGACATGTATGCATGGAGCCCCAGACCGACATAATGAGACTAGTCACGAGGGAGCATTCACCAAATTCAACTTCAATAACAAAAACATAAAGTGGGACCAAGTAAACCAAGTCCTAACCGATATAAGCTGGGAAGATATACTAAGCAACACAGACCCCAACTTATACCTGGAGACCTGGAGTTTACCTGGAGAGAGTTTCGGGGGTCAACGCCCCCGCGGCCCGGTCTGTGACCAGGCCTCCTGGTGGATCAGCGCCTGATCAACCAGGCTGTTGCTGCTGGCTGCACGCAAACCAACGTACGAGCCACAGCCCGGCTGATCAGGAACTGCCTTTAGGTGCTTGTCCAGTGCCAGCTTGAAGACTGCCAGGGGTCTGTTGGTAATCCCCCTTATGTGTGCTGGGAGGCAGTTGAACAGTCTCGGTCCCCTGACACTTATTGTATGGTCTCTTAACGTGCTAGTGACACCCCTGCTTTTCATTGGGGGGATGGTGCATCGTCTGCCAAGTCTTTTGCTTTCGTAGTGAGTGATTTTCGTGTGCAAGTTCGGTACTAGTCCCTCTAGGATTTTCCAGGTGTATATAATCATGTATCTCTCCCTCCTGCGTTCCAGGGAATACAGGTTTAGAAACCTCAAGCGCTCCCAGTAATTGAGGTGTTTTATCTCCGTTATGCGCGCCGTGAAAGTTCTCTGTACATTTTCTAGGTCGGCAATTTCACCTGCCTTGAAAGGTGCTGTTAGAGTGCAGCAATATTCCAGCCTAGATAGAACAAGTGACCTGAAGAGTGTCATCATGGGCTTGGCCTCCCTAGAACAGATTAACTCGGTGGCACTCGATGTATGCACAAGGCTTATTCCTCTAAGAAAAAGGAGTAGATGTAAAATAGAAAGAGACAGGCGCTCCCTTTACAGGCGACGGAAAAGAATAACAGAGCGGCTAAAAGAGGTCAATATATCTGAAATGCGTAGGGAGACACTGGTCAGAGAAATAGCAAGCATCGAACTTAAGCTAAAAGAATCCTTTAGGAGTCAGGAATCGCGGGACTAAAAGCCATAAATGAAATCGAAAGAAACCCAAAGTATTTCTTCTCCTATGCCAAATCAAAATCGAGAACAACGTCCAGTATTGGGCCCCTACTTAAACAAGATGGGTCCTACACAGATGACAGCAAGGAAATGAGTGAGCTACTCAAGTCCCAATATGACTCAGTTTTTAGCAAGCCGCTAACCAGACTGAGAGTCGAAGATCAAAATTATTTTTTTATGAGAGAGCCACAAAATTTGATTAACACAAGCCTATCCGATGTTATCCTGACGCCAAATGACTTCGAACAGGCGATAAATGACATGCCCATGCACTCTGCCCCAGGGCCAGACTCATGGAACTCTGTGTTCATCAAGAACTGCAAGAAGCCCCTATCACGAGCCTTTTCCATCCTATGGAGAGGGAGCATGGACACGGGGGTCGTCCCTCAGTTACTAAAAACAACAGACATAGCCCCACTCCACAAAGGGGGCAGTAAAGCAACAGCAAAGAACTACAGACCAATAGCACTAACATCCCATATCATAAAAATCTTTGAAAGGGTCCTAAGAAGCAAGATCACCACCCATCTAGAAACCCATCAGTTACACAACCCAGGGCAACATGGGTTTAGAACAGGTCGCTCCTGTCTGTCTCAACTATTGGATCACTACGACAAGGTCCTAAATGCACTAGAAGACAAAAAGAATGCAGATGTAATATATACAGACTTTGCAAAAGCCTTCGACAAGTGTGACCATGGCGTAATAGCGCACAAAATGCGTGCTAAAGGAATAACAGGAAAAGTCGGTCGATGGATCTATAATTTCCTCACTAACAGAACACAGAGAGTAGTCGTCAACAGAGTAAAGTCCGAGGCAACTACGGTGAAAAGCTCTGTTCCACAAGGCACAGTACACGCTCCCATCTTGTTCCTCATCCTCATATCCGACATAGACAAGGATGTCAGCCACAGCACCGTGTCTTCCTTTGCAGATGACACCCGAATCTGCATGACAGTGTCTTCCATTGCAGACACTGCAAGGCTCCAAGCGGACATCAACCAAATCTTTTAGTGGGCTGCAGAAAACAATATGAAGTTCAACGATGAGAAATTTCAATTACTCAGATATGGTAAACATGAGGAAATTATATCTTCATCAGAGTACAAAACAAATTCTGGCCACAAAATAGAGCGAAACACCAACGTCAAAGACCTGGGAGTGATCATGTCGGAGGATCTCACCTTCAAGGACCATAACATTGTATCAATCGCATCTGCTAGAAAAATGACAGGATGGATAATGAGAACCTTCAAAACTAGGGAGGCCAAGCCCATGATGACACTCTTCAGGTCACTTGTTCTATCTAGGCTGGAATATTGCTGCACACTAACGGCACCTTTCAAGGCAGGTGAAATTGCCGACCTAGAGAATGTACAGAGAACTTTCACGGCGCGCATAACGGAGATAAAACACCTCAATTACTAGGAGCGCTTGAGGTTCCTAAACCTGTATTCCCTGGAATGCAGGAGGGAGAGATACATGATTATATACACCTGGAAAATTCTACAGGGACTAGTACCGAACTTGCACACGAAAATCACTCACTACGAAAGCAAAAGACTTGGCAGACGATGCACCATCCCCCCAATGAAAAGCAGGGGTGTCACTAGCACGTTAAGAGACCATACAATAAGTGTCAGGGGCCCGAGACTGTTCAACTGCCTCCCAGCACACATAAGGGGGATTACCAACAGACCCCTGGCAGTCTTCAAGCTGGCACTGGACAAGCACCTAAAGTCAGTTCCTGATCAGCCGGGCTGTGGCTCGTACGTTGGTTTGCGTGCAGCCAGCAGCAACAGCCTGGTTGATCAGGCTCTGATCCACCAGGAGGCCTGGTCACAGACCGGGCGGCGGGGGCGTTGACCCCCGGAACTCTCTCCAGGTATACTCCAGGTCTGGGTACTCTTCTTGGCTAACATATCAACTTTATCATGAAGGAGTAATCCAATGTGTGATGGGATCCATAGCAATTGTACATTAATTCCTTTGTCCCTAATTTTTGAGTATCTATACCTGGCTTCTCCAATGAGCATGTTGTTGGAGTCATTATATGAGTCAAGAGCCTTCAATGATGACATAGAATCAGTAATGATGATAGAGTCAAGCTCAGTGTCATAGGTTAGCTTTAGCGCCATTAGGATTGCAAACAATTCAGTTTGCAGTGTAGACGCCCAGTTGTTAATTCTTATGCCTAACTCAACAAATTTATTATTGTTCTTAACTAGGGAGGTGGCAACAAGAGCAGATGCAGCCCTGCCAGAAGACTCCTGTTTAGATCCATCAGTGTATATAACTTGTGATAACTTATTACTACCAGCTAGGTGAGAAATTTCTTCTTGAGCAGTTGCTCTAACAAGAGATTTAAGGAAGGGATTACTAGCAATGAGCTTCTTGGGAGGGACTTGTAGGTATGTGATATTGAATGAACACATCTTCCATGGAGGGGTGAAATGCTCTTGTTGCCTACAGTGATACAGTTCATGCAGGTTATAAAACTTAATGCAATTGCACGTTTTCACAATCCATTTAGATCTGTGTGTATTTACCTCTAGACACTTGGTAAGATTCACTGTGACAGTGTCTGGTTCGTTTCTCAACATTCTAATACCGAGTACAGTGTTAATTTCAACAATCCTATCACTGATACTAGAAATACCAAGCTCCTTCCTCATGTTAAGAACTTTTGTAGATCTGGGACAGCCAAGAATAATCCTGAGAGCTTCATTTTGCATTAACTCCAAGGGTCGGAGAGAACTTTCTCTAGCTAATATCAACATGGGAGCAGCATAATCAATTAAGGACCTAACATAGGCTATGTACATCATTCTCACGATTCTCACATTAGCACCATAGTTGGGATTGTAGCCAGCAACAGCTTTGAGAGCATTTAGCCTAGCTTTGCATTTCTTGTTTAGTTGTGGTATAGTGGATTTGTTAAAGGGTACATCTACACCAAGATATCTGTAAGTTTTAACGTAGCTAATGATTTCACCCTGCAAATAGATGGGTGGGGGATGTCGTTTGCTTGTTAATATCTTTGTTTTAGAGGAAGATATTATGAGGCCTAGTCGATTACAAATTGCTTGAACTTCATTAAGAATGGTATTCATCTTCTTATGCCCTGTTGTATGGATCATATCATCAGCATAGCTTATAGCTATATGTTTAGGTGAGGCAGGTAGAGCATTTAGGAGAGCATTAATCAGAATATTAAATAGCATGGGACTAAGAACTCCTCCCTGCGGTGTACCTAAAGACATTTCTTTAGAATCACTTCTGAAGCCTTGGTAAAGGACAGAGGATACTCTACTAAATGGAACAATAAGTGTATAACAATTAGGAAAAGTTAATCAGTGATGTGCATCTCGAGCGAATACACAGGGCCCCCCACCGCCCCCCCCTATCACAGGTCCCCTCCCCTCATCCCAGCCTAGGACCACTGACTTCCTGACCAAGGGTGTTGCAGTTTAGTTTAGTTAGTTAGTTTAATATGTTTATTATGCACCCCACACCCATCCTGTGGGCGGTAGTCAAAAGTTTACAGAGGTACATAATTGGTCTAGGGACTGGACTCCAAAGTTTTGATAGCTGAGCAAGTTACAGAGGTAATGAACTCACAAAGGTAATGAACTCACAATTTACAAATGTAATGAACTCACAATTTACAAAGGTAATGAACTCACAATTTACAAAGGTAATGAACTCCAGGTACGTCTGGTCACAATCATGACAAGTTACAGAGGTATTTACAGATTACAGAGGTACGTAATGGCTCCAGGGACTTAGTGCCCACCAATTACTAGCTCTGCCGCTTGCTACTTCCCCACCCTCATCCTCCATGCATCCATGCTGTCTTTCACCCGTTACCCCACAGTTGGCGCCCTCCCACCCCCACGATGTCAGCAATGTCACAAGAAGTCCTGGGTTCCCAAGAATCTTCACGACAGAGCCAAAGCCGTCGTTCACGAGGCATCTACCGGGTGCACTACAGGGAATGTGCACTCAATCCCTTATCTGGCAACATTCGTGCTCACAATGGATGTCTAGGCTCCAGGAGAGCTCCAAATGAGAACACCCAACAGCCCCTCCCAGCAGTCAGCATTGACAGCTACCGTGACTTCACCTCTACAGGGGACCTCAAATCTGCAATCAAATTAACATCCACCAAGACGCTGACACACATCCCCAAAGCAGCTCGCTCTCAAGCCGCTAGCAAATTCACTGACCTTCTGTAGAAAGTCAACGATGCTCCTTTGTAACTTGCCATGATTGTGACCAGATCTACCTGGAGTTCATTACCTTTGTAACTAGTTCAGCTATCATAACTTTGGGGTCCAGTCCCTGGACCCATTATGTACCTCTGTAATCTTTTGACTACCGCCCACAGGATGGGTATGGGGTGCATAATAAAGATATTAAACTAAACTGCTCCTTCAAACAACAGATCCTGGCACAACCTGCTGCTTTTTGACAATGTCTGTTTAGCTGTCCCAACAAGGAGGGGCAAGTCACTAGCAACACATGTTATTAGAGCAATAAATGCATTCCCGAGGGATGACAACTTCGTCCATCTCCCCCCTAGGGCGACAAACACCCGCCGGGCAAATGCCGACAACATAACACCCGACGCCTCAAAAATCAGAGCCCAAATTAGCAAAAAAATAGAAGAGGGTAATACTACTGGAGCACTGAGGCTTATAACCAGCGAGGATACCATCGCTCCTAAGGACGTCAGTATGGCTCCCAGTACCAACATTGACCTCCCTGACATTGCAGCAGGCGAAGAACATCTAACTTTACAGGATGCTGATGTGTATAAAGCTGCTATGTCATTTCCACAGGGCTCAGCAGGAGGTTTCACCGGTTTAAGGCCTCATCACTTAAAACAAATATTCAATCCAGCACTTGGTGATGTTTCAGAGAGGCTGCTGTCTGAACTCACCAAATTTTCCAACCTGTGCCTGGCTGGCAGCATCCCAGAGGCCATTAGACCCCTTTTCTTTGGTGCCTCATTGTGTGCCCTCCGGAAAAAGGATGGAGGAATCAGGCCCATTGCAGTGGGTAACACCCTTCGGCGCCTAGTCGCCAAGGCTGCAGTAAGAAGGGTGAGTCAAGAGGCTGCTGCAATGTTGAAACCAACTCAGCTCGGTTTTGGCGTTCAACAGGGCCGTGAAGCAGCTGCCCATGCAGCACGAGTACATATCAACAACATGTCCAATGAAAAAGCCTTGATCAAATTGGACTTTGCCAACGTTTCAACTCAGTCCAAGCAGTTTATAGAAACTTCCCTTCCCTCTATCCCTTCATAGAATCGTGTTATAGTGTGACTTCTAAACTATTGTTTGGGGACCATGAAATTGACTCGTGTGAGTCATCAAGGAAGTCACAGAAGCACTCTCCAGTGAACTCATTATCTGGTTCTTGGATGATCGTACCCTAGCTGGTACAACAGAATCTCTCCTTAGAGGACATCAGAAAAATTAAAGACATTGGGGAAAGCCTGGGCCAATCTTTAAACCCCACCAAATGTGAAATAGTTTCTACAAATCGATAGATGATACAGAATATTAGTGCTGTTTTACCAGGAGCACGAGCCATTGATCCAGCCAATAGCACTCTCCTTGGTGCTCCTCTTGGGTCCAATGCAACCGATCTGATCCTAGAAAAAAAATCTCAGACCTCCGGACGATGGAAGGCAGGATGAAAGACACTTATACACATGATGCCTTCTACTCAACAGGTGCCTGTCAATCCCAAAACTTACCTACTTTCTGAGATGTTCCCCAGCCTTCAGCAGTCCAAAACTCAAGGAACATGACTCTCTTCTTGAAACCATGCTAGAGAGTATATTGAATCTTTCCCAGGAAGATGGACAGTTGTGTACGAATGGTATATAATACCGACAAGATGAGAGTAAGACACATGTGCAACATCTGGGTATCTTTATTGTAGACGTTTCGCCATCCAGTGGCTTTATCAATACAAATTCCAGGACATAACTTGAAGACAGTAGAACTATGTACAGAAGATGAGGTAATCAGTCCCTCAACCTAGGAGTAGGTGCGAACAGCACCATAGTCGTGGAGATTCTGAAGCAGAAGAAAGAATCCTGGCGCTTATATAGTAACGTCAGGTGAAGCAGACGAGGGCAAATTCACTGGTGGGCGGGATTCCCCAGTGGAAGTAGGTCCTTCCCAAAGAGATGGGTTAGTTGTAGTAGTAGTTGTCGCAGTTGTGAAGGTTATGTACATGTCCTCAGAATTAAGATTCCATGATGTTGCAGTGTCTGACAAGTTGTGTACGAATGGTATATAATACCGACAAGATGAGAGTAAGACACATGTGCAACATCTGACGTTACTATATAAGCGCCAGGATTCTTTCTTCTGCTTCAGAATCTCCACGACTATGGTGCTGTTCGCACCTACTCCTAGGTTGAGGGACTGATTACCTCATCTTCTGTACATAGTTCTACTGTCTTCAAGTTATGTCCTGGAATTTGTATTGATAAAGCCACTGGATGGCGAAACGTCTACAATAAAGATACCCAGATGTTGCACATGTGTCTTACTCTCAAGATGGACAGTGGTTGCAAGCCTCACTTCCGGTCAGGCTTGGGGGGCTGGGAGTACGCAGATCCTCCCAGATTGCTCTACCAGCTTTCCTATCCTCTTTCATAGCATCAAACGAGTTAATAAGACAAATTCTTCCTTATAACCCCAGTGACTCAGCAGGAATACAGGACCCTATGCCACTGCCAACAGTCAAGCTGGGATGGCCCGATCACTGAAAAGGTGCTTGCCAACATGCTCAGGGCTATAACATCAGACAGGGAGACTGCTCGTCTCCAGGCTGTGAGCGCACCTCACTCCGAGGACTTCCTCCAAACAGTTCCCATATCGGCAATGGGAACACGCCTCGACCCTAAGACCCTCCATATTGCAGTGGCTCTGTGCCTTGCTGCCCCAATTCACACAGAATATACGTGTATTTGCGGTGAAGCGCAAGCCAACCAATATGGTCTACATGGTCTTAACTGTTCCAAAACTAAGGGCTGGCATGCAAGACACAATGAGGTCAATGACATCATAAAGAGAACTCTTGCTACAGCTGGATGCCCAGCCGAGAGGGAGCCCCGATCACTAGCAGCCAACAATACCCACAACCCAGCAAACCGCCCCGATGGGATCACCATCTATCCATGGAAGAATGGCAAGCTCTTAGCATGGGACTATACGTGTGTGTCCACACTGGCTGACACCTATATCCGCCACAGTGTCGGGTGACAGGGAGGAGCTGCCGACCACAGGGAGGAGTAAAAGATCAGCAAGTACAGGGACATAAGCCAACAGTATCAATTTGTCCCAGTGGGATCAGAGACCTTGGGATCATGGGGAAAAAATGCCACACGTTTCCTTAAAGAATTGGGTTCCAGACTCATCGACACCACCAGTGACCCAAGGGCAGCCACTTTCATGTTCCAGTGCCTCAGCATGGCCATCCAGAGGGGAAATGCTTGCTGTATACTTGGTTTGCGTCAGGCTTCGGAGGAGCTGGAGGAAATCCATAATCTTTAACATATTGTACCATTGTATTCATGTTTGTGTTTTCTGTAAATGTATTCTGTCTATTAATAAATTTTCCTATAGAATATAAAATATAGGGGGTGGGAGAAGAAAATATTCAAACAGCTCCGGGGAGAACCTTGAGTTTTTCCTGAGGTACATTTATTGTCTTCTCTGAGGATGAGGGTATCCAGTCCAGTTATAGAGGTGGTACTTCCCTATATATATATATATATATATATATATATATATATATATATATATATATATATATATATATATATATATATATATATATATATATATATAGAGAGAGAGAGAGAGAGAGAGAGAGAAAGAGATAGAGAGAGAGAGAGAGAGAGAGAGAGAGAGATAGAGAGAGAGAGAGAGAGAGAGAGAGAGAGAGAGAGATAACATTAAATTCCTGGCATGGCTGGCAAGTTCTCGCTTCACACGCTGAGGGGTCCAGGTTCGATTCCCTGAAGGGGTATACCTGGAGAGGGTTTCGGGGGTTGTTGCAACCCCTGAATGGGTTGCAATGATTAATATGTATATATATAATTATTACCTTTTCATATAATTTTATATTTCTTATATTTGCGATAATAGCTAAATCGTAAGTGTATTGCTTTATATTATTATTTGACTTAGCTTCCTTTTGTTAGGTAGGATGTAACATATGTGCTCAGTTCAAGTCTTGATTGTCTAACTACTGTAATTATCGCTTGTGGCTCGTTTCCCTGCTGGCTTCTCGTTGTTGCTAGGCAGTAACTGTCCACGAAGCTATCACGTGATCGAGGGGGGTGTCCTCACCTCGCCTGAAGTATTCAGTCTGGTCTAGACTCTCTTGGTGGTTGGACAGATTGTCTCTCTCATTATTCTTGTTAGTTCTGTAGAACTCTGTTCACAGAACATTGTACAGACTTAGTGATTTTCGACGTTGTACTGAGGTTGTGTGTCGCATAGACACTCTGAGCAACTCAGGTCCTGAGCTGTAGCTTCTGACCTAACTTGTACTGGTATCTGTGTATTATCACAGTCGGGGATTTTCTTATGCTGAACTTAGATTCAGTAGTATGGGAGTTTTGTGACTTGTGGAGGATCTGCAGATGGTCCCTACTTAGTGTTGTTATATTATCTCCTTGTTCCTGATTCTCTGTTGCAGTTGCTTGTTATATTGCTATTGGGCTTAGCATTCTTTTTATTGTTCAAACAGACTGTTCTAATTGCCAGTTGGTCAAGAACTTAGTTTATTTGAGGACTTTGTCAGTCACTTGTTTAAGTCTAGTCGAGTCTTGAGACATAGCGAACTACTTAGAGCACTTACACACATACACACAAACTTACTTGTACATATTTGTAATATCTTATTAAATGTTAAAGTACCAGGCGGTACTTAAGAATTATAAATGTGATATGTGCTTTTAGCACAATAATATTGTACTCGAGAGAAGTGATTATTATTATTATTATTAATTTGTTTGAATTGATTAATTGAATTTGATAATATACCTCTGGAGTTTACCTGGACTCTAGACCTCTAGACTTAATAAATTTATTAAATTTTAATTTCTCTAGTTAGTAGCCTACCAGTTGTAATCCTGAAGCACTATTGAATCATACTGAATTCTAATGGATAATTGGACAAGGATACTGACTAATTGTTACGAAAACCCAGTAACAGGCTGGATGCTAGAAGGGCAGTCCTTTCTAGTATTCACTGGAGATCTCTAAGCTTTTAGAATCGCGTTTTTTGTAACAGGGGTCAACGCCCCCGCGGCTTGGTCTGAGACCAGGCCTCGTGGTGGATCAGAGTCTGATCAACCAGGCTATTATTGCTGGCCTCACACAAACTGACATACGAACCACAGCCCGGCTGATCAGGTACTGACTTTAGGTGCGTGTCCAGTGCCTTTTTGAAGACAGTCAGGGGTCTATTTGTAATGCCCCTTACGTATGCTGGAAGGCAGCTGAACAGTCTTGGGCCCTGACACTTGCGTTGTCTCTCAGTGTACTCGTGGCACCACTGCTTTTCATTGAGGGAATGTTGCATCTCCTGTCGAGTCTTTTGCTTTCATAGGGAGTGATTTTCGTGTGCAAGTTTGGTACTAATCCCTCTAAGATTTTCCAAGTGTATATTATCATGTATCTCTCTCGCCTGTGTTCCAGGGAATACAAATCAAGGGACTTAAACCGTTTCCAGTAATTTAGGTGATTGTGGTACAGCATACCAAATAAAATAAATTTAGATTCATTATAACTGTTATTTTATATTTAATATTAAAACACACAAAATATACATTTTTTATATTAAGTACAAAGGTTACATTGTAATTGATATTAAAATGTAATGAAAACATTGTTGTAGAATTAGTACACATGTTATTTTATATAGCTGGAGCTTACCTGGAGAGACTTCCGGGGGTCAACGCCCCCGTGATCCGGTCTGTGACCAGGCCTTATGGTAGATCAGGGCCTGATCAACCAGGCTGTTACTGCTGGCCGCATGCAATCCAACGTACGAACCACAGCCCGGCTGGTCAGGTACTGACTTTAGGTGCCTGTCCAGTGCCTGGCTGGAGACAGTCAGGGGTCTATTTGGTAATCCCCCTTATGTATGCTGGGAGGCAGTTGAACAGTCTTGGACCCCTGACACTTACTGTGTTGTCTCTTAACGTGCTAGTGACACCCCTGGTTTTCATTGGGGGGATGTTGCATCGACTGCCCAGTCTTTTGTTTTCATAGGGAGTGATTTTCGTGTGTAAGTTTGGTACTAATTATATAAAAGCAAAGCATTATACATCATGTGTATAATACAAAACTAAAAATCAAACAATGTGAATATTGTGTAAAGCAACTACAACAAGAATACTTCAGACTGGTGATCCCAAGGTGGTGATTGCAGTGACGTACAACCCACCACTGAATAGCAGGAGGCCAAGACAAGAGCATGATACACTGGTTGAGGTTGCCAGAAGGACAAAGTTTCGTCAAGGCTTGACTCTAATAAAGTTATTTATTGCTTCATCTTAATCTGCTTCAGCAACCAATTGTCTTTCAGTGGAGAGCAAAGTTATGCCTCAAAAATCTGTTCTTATCTACTGTAGAATCCAAATTCACCTTTTGCGATAAAATTAATGAATTTAGAAACAACTCACTCAGAAGTGTTCAAGAAATGGCAAAGTATTTTATCCACAGTGGTATATTACAGACCATTCTGGAGAAATACCCTGACTTTGCTAGCTGTAAATAAAGCATTACCACATGTGTGCATGTGTGTGTGTGTGTGTGTGTGTGTGTGTGTGTGTGTGTGTGTGTGTGTGTGTGTGTGTGTGTGTGTGTGTGTGTGTTTGTGACTCAACAATCAATATTTGCACCAATAACTCATTACAGTTGTGACCGGGTGTGGAAGTGTGAATTGCTCATTACTCTGGAATTTGTTCATGATTGTAGCCATGTATAAACGTAAGTAACCATTCTTACAGGATTCATTACCTTTGTAACTTGTGAGTTCATTACCTTTGTACCTAGTTCAGCTATCAAAACTTTGGGGCCCAGTCCCTGGACCCATTACGTACCTCTGTAATCTGTAAATACCTTTGTAACTTGTCATGATTGTGACCAGACCTACCTGGAGTTCATTACCTTTGTAAATTGTGAGTTCATTACCTTTGTAAATTGTGAGTTCATTACCTCTGTAACTTGCTCAGCTATCAAAACTTTGGAGTCCAGTCCCTGGACCAATTATGTACCTCTGTAATCTTTTGACTACCGCCCGGAGGATGGGTATGTGGTGCATAATAAACATATTAAACTAACTGAGGTTGACTAAACTAAGAGATCGTCCCAATGTTGTACAGTGTTGTCAGGTTAGTATAAATGTTGTACAGTGTTGTCAGGTTAGTATAAATGTTGTACAGTGTTGTCAGGTTAGTATAAATGTTGTACAGTGTTGTCAGGTTAGTATAAATGTTGTACAGTGTTGTCAGGTTAGTATAAATGCTGTACAGTGTTGTCAGGTTAGTATAAATGTTGTACAGTGTTGTCAGGTTAGTATAAATGCTGTACAGTGTTGTCAGGTTAGTATAAATGTTGTACAGTGTTGTCAGGTTAGTATAAATGTTGTACAGTGTTGCTGTACAGTGTTGTCAGGTTAGTATAAATGTTGTACAGTGTTGTCAGGTTAGTATAAATGTTGTACAGTGTTGTCAGGTTAGTATAAATGTTGTACAGTGTTGTCAGGTTAGTATAAATGTTGTACAGTGTTGTCAGGTTAGTATAAATGTTGTACAGTGTTGTCAGGTTAGTATAAATGTTGTACAGTGTTGTCAGGTTAGTATAAATGTTGTACAGTGTTGTCAGGTTAGTATAAATGTTGTACAGTGTTGTCAGGTTAGTATAAATGTTGTACAGTGTTGTCAGGTTAGTATAAATGTTGTACAGTGTTGTCAGGTTAGTATAAATGTTGTACAGTGTTGTCAGGTTAGTATAAATGTTGTACAGTGTTGTCAGGTTAGTATAAATGTTGTACAGTGTTGTCAGGTTAGTATAAATGTTGTACAGTGTTGTCAGGTTAGTATAAATGTTGTACAGTGTTGTCAGGTTAGTATAAATGTTGTACAGTGTTGTCAGGTTAGTATAAATGTTGTACAGTGTTGTCAGGTTAGTATAAATGTTGTACAGTGTTGTCAGGTTAGTATAAATGTTGTACAGTGTTGTCAGGTTAGTATAAATGTTGTACAGTGTTGTCAGGTTAGTATAAATGTTGTACAGTGTTGTCAGGTTAGTATAAATGTTGTACAGTGTTGTCAGGTTAGTATAAATGTTGTACAGTGTTGTCAGGTTAGTATAAATGTTGTACAGTGTTGTCAGGTTAGGATAAACGTAGATTTTAGTACATTGTTGATGACCGGTTTCTCGAGACTTAAATTTCTCTTACTGTTTATGTTCTTTATCTGGTTGTACTTGTCTTTATCTGGTTGTACATGTCTTTGTCTAGTTGTACTTGTCTTTATCTGGTTGTACATGTCTTTGTCTGGTTGTACTTGTCTTTATCTGGTTGTACATGTCTTTGTCTGGTTGTACTTGTCTTTATCTGGTTGTACATGTCTTTGTCTGGTTGTACTTGTCTTTATCTGGTTGTACATGTCTTTATCTGGTTGTACTTGTCTTTATCTGGTTGTACATGTCTTTGTCTGGTTGTACTTGACTTTATCTGGTTGTACATGTCTTTGTCTGGTTGTACTTGACTTTATCTGGTTGTACATGTCTTTGTCTGGTTGTACTTGTCTTTATCTGGTTGTACATGTCTTTGTCTGGTTGTACTTGACTTTATCTGGTTGTACATGTCTTTGTCTAGTTGTACTTGTCTTTATCTGGTTGTACATGTCTTTGTCTGGTTGTACTTGTCTTTATCTGGTTGCACATGTCTTTATCTGGTTATACATGTCTTAAAATGACAACTAAAAAACTCATGCATGATTTTGGTCTGAATACATGTCTGCCTAAAATTCTAATATGAACTGGCAAAATTCTTCGGATCTAGACCACTAAATCTGGAAGCTACATTTCTAAAATGTTCCAGTCTTTTACTTGTACTATTTATAAGAGAATCTAAGGACACAAAGAAGGATCAACAATTAATTTCTTCCAGGCATCAAATATTCCTTCATCCCTGCAATTTTCTCACATAATCTTTTACGTATACGTATTTGGTGCCGCTTATTATATTACCTGGAGTTTACCTGGAGAGAGTTCCGGGGGTCAACGCCCCCGCGGCCCGGTCTGTGACCAGGCCTCCTGGTGGATCAGAGCCTGATCAACCAGGCTGTTGCTGCTGGCTGCACGCAAACCAACATACGAGCCACAGCCGGGCTAATCAGGAACTGATCAAACAGAATGAGTATGAAGCAACTGTGTTGGCTTCTGAATCAGTTCATTTGCTTACTTCTCAGTCTGTTTGAATTAGATCCAAGTTTATTTTGCATCTTTTTATATCATTTTCCAAAAGCTAAATCAAAAGAGAAGCCATTACCATATCTAGACTACGTTTGCTGTGAATATATGGATAAATTGAAAGGCTTCACCAGCACTTTATCCAAATATAAAAGTAACTGAGAATTTGTGAGTATTAGGTGTTATCACAATACTTTTCTGTCAATGTGATCTCTTTATATACCCAGTTTTTATTGTGCAAGTTACAATTCTTGCAGGGCAACTGCTAGGTTAGGTAGGTTCGTCAGGAAACAGGATAAGTGTTTCCTGACTTGGGTCTTAGTCAGATTATGACCCAAAACTGGAGCTTTTGGTCATCTGACCTGACCAAGGCATTCAGTGTGCTTATGGTGTGGAGCCGAACAACCACCAGGGCGATTATTATTTCTTTATTGTGAATGTGAAAGGTTTCAGTCAATACAAGAAAGTCAAGTGGGAATATCCTGATTTGGAGTCAGCATGGAGACCTGTGCCACACAGTGAAGACGTTCCCATACCAGTGTTTACAACTGCCTGACCTTCCACTGTTAGATGAAGAAACTCAGGGTTAAAGATATAACACAGGTGATAGCAGTGGAAGTGACTATGAAGTAAACATTTCAACAGCCCAGTAGTTCTCCAAGAACTCAGTGATCTGATACGTGACCTCAGTCTGTCACAGCAACTACATCCAGACTAAAAGAAAAGAACTGTCTACAACAAGAAGTTAAAATAACAGCTTATCGGACAAGAGAGGTTGAACTCCTTCCTTCAGCCAAGATGAAGAACTTGTATACTGCAATAACATCACTAGACTTCTTCAAATGGTACCTGAATATCTACCAGGAGACTGGCGACTGTTTACAGACAACTCCATTAGAAGCTTCAAATGTGTCTTATTGCACAATGGTAACCAATATGACTTAAGAAATCGTAATGACACGATTGCAAATAAACCATACCCCCGGCCGGGATTGAACCCGCGGTCATAGAGTCTCAAAACTCCAGCCCGTCGCGCTAGCCACTAGACCAGCTAGCCACAATAAGATTCATCCAACTAGGTATATTTTCCTATGGTGTAGAAATATACCTAGTTGGATGAATCTTATTGTGGCTAGCTGGTCTAGTGGCTAGCGCGACGGGCTGGAGTTTTGAGACTCTATGACCGCGGGTTCAATCCCGGCCGGGGGTATGGTAACCAATATGCTGGAGCCTCCAATGGGACTGTGTTCAAGACTACCGTACAAGAAAATCGTACAAACGTTTTCATATACAGTAATTATTGGTATCTGAATTATCTTACTATGTTAATCTGTTATTTTATAGAATTAACTGCTAGTATATATAACATGATTTAACTTTTACATGATCTAAAACGAATTTCAATGCGATTTGCAAGTTAGCCCCGCCTGATCAGGACCCATTACGTACCTCTGTAATCTGTAAATACCTTTGTAACTTGTCATGATTGTGACCAGACTTACCTGGAGTTCATTACCTTTGTAAATTGTGAGTTCATTACCTTTGTAAATTGTGAGTTCATTACCTTTGTAAATTGTGAGTTCATTACCTTTGTAAATTGTGAGTTCATTACCTCTGTAACTTGCTCAGCTATCAAAACTTTGGAGTCCAGTCCCTGGACCAATTATGTACCTCTGTAATCTTTTGACTACCGCCCACAGGATGGGTATGGGGTGCATAATAAACATATTAAACTAAACTAACTAACTGATCAATATATGTATTTTTCACATCTTTTGTATTTTTCATTTGGATCCCAAATTTATCAAAAACTAGAGCCAATCAAGCAAAACCAGTGACATATTCGGAATCAGCACCACAAATTACCCTAAAATCGGTGTAATATCAAAGACTAGTAAAGAGCGAGATTGCTAATCATATGGTTTCACAAATGTTACTCAATCCAGGGAGACCTGGATTTAGAGCTGGTTGCTCCTGTCTCAGGGAGACCTGGGTTTAGAGCTGGTTGCTCCTGTCTCAGGGAGACCTGGGTTTAGAGCTGGTTGCTCCTGTCTCAGGGAGACCTGGGTTTAGAGCTGGTTGTTCCTGTCTCAGGGAGACCTGGGTTTAGAGCTGGTTGCTCCTGTCTCAGGGAGACCTGGGTTTAGAGCTGGTTGCTCCTGTCTCAGGGAGACCTGGGTTTAGAGCTGGTTGCTCCTGTCTCAGGGAGACCTGGGTTTAGAGCTGGTTGCTCCTGTCTCAGGGAGACCTGGGTTTAGAGCTGGTTGCTCCTGTCTCAGGGAGACCTGGGTTTAGAGCTGGTTGCTCCTGTCTCAGGGAGACCTGGGTTTAGAGCTGGTTGCTCCTGTCTCAGGGAGACCTGGGTTTAGAGCTGGTTGCTCCTGTCTCAGGGAGACCTGGGTTTAGAGCTGGTTGCTCCTGTCTCAGGGAGACCTGGGTTTAGAGCTGGTTGCTCCTGTCTCAGGGAGACCTGGGTTTAGAGCTGGTTGCTCCTGTCTCAGGGAGACCTGGGTTTAGAGATGGTTGTTCCTGTCTCAGGGAGACCTGGGTTTAGAGCTGGTTGCTCCTGTCTCAGGAAGACCTGGGTTTAGAGCTGGTTGTTCCTGTCTCAGGGAGACCTGGGTTTAGAGCTGGTTGCTCCTGTCTCAGGGAGACCTGGGTTTAGAGCTGGTTGCTCCTGTCTCAGGGAGACCTGGGTTTAGAGCTGGTTGCTCCTGTCTCAGGGAGACCTGGGTTTAGAGCTGGTTGCTCCTGTCTCAGGGAGACCTGGGTTTAGAGCTGGTTGCTCCTGTCTCAGGGAGACCTGGGTTTAGAGCTGGTTGTTCCTGTCTCAGGGAGACCTGGGTTTAGAGCTGGTTGCTCCTGTCTCAGGGAGACCTGGGTTTAGAGCTGGTTGCTCCTGTCTCAGGGATACCTGGGTTTAGAGCTGGTTGCTCCTGTCTCAGGGAGACCTGGGTTTAGAGCTGGTTGCTCCTGTCTCAGGGAGACCTGGGTTTAGAGCTGGTTGCTCCTGTCTCAGGGAGACTTGGGTTTTGAGCTGGTTGCTCCTGTCTCAGGGAGACCTGGGTTTAGAGCTGGTTGCTCCTGTCTCAGGGAGACCTGGGTTTAGAGCTGGTTGCTCCTGTCTCAGGGAGACCTGGGTTTAGAGCTGGTTGCTCCTGTCTCAGGGAGACCTGGGTTTAGAGCTGGTTGCTCCTGTCTCAGGGAGACCTGGGTTTAGAGCTGGTTGCTCCTGTCTCAGGGAGACCTGGGTTTAGAGCTGGTTGCTCCTGTCTCAGGGAGACCTGGGTTTAGAGCTGGTTGTTCCTGTCTCAGGGTGACCTGGGTTTAGAGCTGGTTGCTCCTGTCTCAGGGAGACCTGGGTTTAGAGCTGGTTGCTCCTGTCTCAGGGAGACCTGGGTTTAGAGCTGGTTGCTCCTGTCTCAGGGAGACTTGGGTTTAGAGCTGGTTGCTCCTGTCTCAGGGAGACCTGGGTTTAGAGCTGGTTGCTCCTGTCTCAGGGAGACCTGGGTTTAGAGCTGGTTGCTCCTGTCTCAGGAAGACCTGGGTTTAGAGCTGGTTGCTCCTGTCTCAGGGAGACCTGGGTTTAGAGCTGGTTGCTCCTGTCTCAGGGAGACCTGGGTTTAGAGCTGGTTGCTCCTGTCTCAGGGAGACCTGGGTTTAGAGCTGGTTGCTCCTGTCTCAGGGAGACCTGGGTTTAGAGCTGGTTGCTCCTGTCTCAGGGAGACCTGGGTTTAGAGCTGGTTGCTCCTGTCTCAGGGAGACCTGGGTTTAGAGCTGGTTGCTCCTGTCTCAGGGAGACCTGGGTTTAGAGCTGGTTGCTCCTGTCTCAGGGAGACCTGGGTTTAGAGCTGGTTGCTCCTGTCTCAGGGAGACCTGGGTTTAGAGCTGGTTGCTCCTGTCTCTCGCAATTGCTGAACCGCTGAGATTTGGGTTTGGATGTACTGGAAGACGAGCAAAATGATGTAGTGTACAATGACTTGGTAAAACCTTCAGTATGACCGTGGGGCAATAACGAACAAAATGTGTGGAAAAAGAATAACTGTGTGTATACTTGGAGGGGGGTTCGGGGGTCAACGCCCCCGCGGCTCGGTCTGAGACCAGGGCTCGTGATGGATCAGGATCTGATCAACCAAGCTGTTACTGCTGGCCGCACGTAAACCGACGTACGAACCACAGGTGTAGGATTTATGTCATTTCTTGTCAGTCCTTTTTCCTTCCAAGTGCTAAAAGATCTCCTTCTCTGAGAGGTTTTGGCTCCCGTCTTTTGTTTCCCATGGTGTAGGTGATCTGTCTCTTCTTGTCCCCTTTAGATGATGTGCCTGACAGTATACGTTGTAGCATTTTCTTTCATGGACTGACGAGTGCAAAAGTGGTAACAAATAGAATGCAAATGTAACAAGTGCGCAAGATGAAAGCTGTCCCCCAAGGCACTGTACTTGCCCCAATTCTCTTTCTTGTTCTGTTGTTTGACATAGACAGAGACATAAAGCATAGAAATGCATCGTCCTTTGCAGATGATACTAGTGACATTCACAGAGTATACAGCAACCCTTCAAGCTGACAGAAGCGAAATCTTCCAGTGGGCCACTGATAACAATATGAAATTCAATGAAAACAATTTTCAGTTACTAAACTAAGGATAATTTGATGAAATAAAAATAGGAGAGGAGAACACAAAAACTCGAATTATTAATAAGAGTGGATGTTTAATGTGAGAGATTTAGGAGTGATGATGTCAAACGATCTCAGATATAAGAATCACGACAGTGTTATTATCACAGATGCAAGGAAAATGAAAGGGTGGATAACTAGAATCATCAAAATATGAAACGTCAAGCCAATGTTGATTATTTTCAAGTCACTTGCTCTCTCTAGGTAGGAATATTGCTGTATACTAACAGCCCCTTTTAAGGCAGGGAAAATTGCAAACCTTAAGAATGTACAGAGAATTATTAATACCTGTATAAACTTTGTCAAGAACCTAAATTAATGGGCATGTTTGAGGTCCCTTGAACTGTGCTCCTTGAAACGTACATAAGAAATATACAGCCTAATTTACACCTGGAAAGTTCTAGAGAGAGTGTTCCCACAGCTGCGAACCGAAATCCAACTCAGCTAAAGTAAGAAGTCTAGCAGATGGTTGAAAATACCTCTACTGAAAAGCAAGGGAGCACTGAATTTACAAAGAGAAAACTCTTTAGTGTAAGGGGGCCAAGTCTATCCAACACCCTTCTTATAGTATAAGGGGATTAACAAGAGACTCCAAGTTGTCATCAGAAGTGAATCTGATAAGGTCCTCAAGTCAGTTCCCGACCAGTCAGCCTGTGTTGCCTGGTCTGGGACCCGGCTGTGAATGAGGCTGCTGACCCAGAACAATCTCCAGGTAAACTTTATGTTCTGTGGGATCCCTCACACAACGGTTTTCAAACGTATGATAGATCTCGGAAGCTGGCATTGATGTACACCCTCAAGGAAGGACTTCAGACTGGACTGTCCAAATAACCTTTATAGACTTTATTACTGTTATTAAAATCCTAACTAAGTGCTAAACCTACAAGGGTCATACAGTGTTGCTCATAGACTTGAGACAGTGTTATTGACACTAGTCAGTCCATCTAAGACACATCCAGTAAAATCAGTAGACTCTTCGATGCTACTACTGCTGAACTTCGGCTACATTACAGATACCTTGGAAATATCCACCAACTATTTTAGCCCTAACTGGATGTAAACTTTAATGTGAAAAAATCCTAGAATATTAAAACACCTCATAAATAATTCATTGTTTGCCTAACATAAACAACCCACAGCCTTTGTAACTTGTTTAATCAACAAAGAACATTTTCCGTATGCTTAGACTAGTGTCTCTGTATCACTGAAGATACCTCAATGTTATTTTTATGTGACTGATTATATGAACTATATAACTAACATTGCTATTAATACCTATCAGCAATTTTCACTAGTGTATCACTACTGTAACTTCATTCGGAATCAAAGTGTTGGGGCCCTCTATGCTTTTTTTTTTAGTTTAGTATGTACTGTGTGCCTCAGTGATTGTTATTACCTACCAATAATACATGCCAGTAATAGTGATATCTAATATTTGCATAAACAATAGACTTTCATTATTGACAAGCAAGTAATTTTTGTGCTGGTAACAAATGAAAAATTAACATAGTATTCTTCTTAAAAGGCAAGGTTACTGTGCTCCTTTTAAAAGGCAAGGTTACTGTGCTCCTTTTAAAAGGCAAGGTTACTGTGCTCCTTTTAAAAGGCAAGGTTACTGTGCTCCTTTTAAAAGGCAAGGTTACTGTGCTCCTTTTAAAAGGCAAGGTTACTGTGCTCCTTTTAAAAGTCAAGGTTACTGTGCTCCTTTTAAAAGACAAGGTTACTGTGCTCCTTTTAAAAGACAAGGTTACTGTGCTCCTTTTAAAAGGCAAGGTTACTGTGCTCCTTTTAAAAGTCAAGGTTACTGTGCTCCTTTTAAAAGTCAAGGTTACTGTGCTCCTTTTAAAAGGCAAGGTTACTGTGCTCCTTTTAAAAGGCAAGGTTACTGTGCTCCTTTTAAAAGGCAAGGTTACTGTGCTCCTTTTAAAAGTCAAGGTTACTGTGCTCCTTTTAAAAGGCAAGGTTACTGTGCTCCTTTTAAAAGTCAAGGTTACTGTGCTCCTTTTAAAAGGCAAGGTTACTGTGCTCCTTTTAAAAGTCAAGGTTACTGTGCTCCTTTTAAAAGTCAAGGTTACTGTGCTCCTTTTAAAAGGCAAGGTTACTGTGCTCCTTTTAAAAGACAAGGTTACTGTGCTCCTTTTAAAAGGCAAGGTTACTGTGCTCCTTTTAAAAGTCAAGGTTACTGTGCTCCTTTTAAAAGTCAAGGTTACTGTGCTCCTTTTAAAAGGCAAGGTTACTGTGCTCCTTTTAAAAGTCAAGGTTACTGTGCTCCTTTTAAAAGTCAAGGTTACTGTGCTCCTTTTAAAAGGCAAGGTTACTGTGCTCCTTTTAAAAGTCAAGGTTACTGTGCTCCTTTTAAAAGGCAAGGTTACTGTGCTCCTTTTAAAAGACAAGGTTACTGTGCTCCTTTTAAAAGGCAAGGTTACTGTGCTCCTTTTAAAAGTCAAGGTTACTGTGCTCCTTTTAAAAGTCAAGGTTACTGTGCTCCTTTTAAAAGGCAAGGTTACTGTGCTCCTTTTAAAAGTCAAGGTTACTGTGCTCCTTTTAAAAGGCAAGGTTACTGTGCTCCTTTTAAAAGTCAAGGTTACTGTGCTCCTTTTAAAAGTCAAGGTTACTGTGCTCCTTTTAAAAGGCAAGGTTACTGTGCTCCTTTTAAAAGTCAAGGTTACTGTGCTCCTTTTAAAAGTCAAGGTTACTGTGCTCCTTTTAAAAGTCAAGGTTACTGTGCTCCTTTTAAAAGGCAAGGTTACTGTGCTCCTTTTAAAAGTCAAGGTTACTGTGCTCCTTTTAAAAGGCAAGGTTACTGTGCTCCTTTTAAAAGTCAAGGTTACTGTGCTCCTTTTAAAAGGCAAGGTTACTGTGCTCCTTTTAAAAGTCAAGGTTACTGTGCTCCTTTTAAAAGGCAAGGTTACTGTGCTCCTTTTAAAAGTCAAGGTTACTGTGCTCCTTTTAAAAGTCAAGGTTACTGTGCTCCTTTTAAAAGTCAAGGTTACTGTGCTCCTTTTAAAAGGCAAGGTTACTGTGCTCCTTTTAAAAGTCAAGGTTACTGTGCTCCTTTTAAAAGGCAAGGAACAAAGGTACATAAAGTTATTAGTAATACGAATTAACTACAAAACTCATGCTAAATATGATATAATAAACTTGATAACACATTAAAGCGAATAATAATAATAATAATAATAATAATAATAATAATAATAATAATAATAATAATAATAATAATAATAATAATAATAATAATAATAACAACAATAATAATAATAGTAGTAATAATAATAATAATAATAATAATAATAATAATAATAATAATAATAATAATAATAATAATAACAACAATAATAATAATAATAATAATAATAATAATAATAATAATAATAATAAAATAATAATGACAATGTTGAAAATAATGTTCGTTGCTTATTAGAGAGTGTCAACGAGTGGGACAACAATGCTGTCAGTGTCAACGAGTGGGACAACAATGCTGTCAGTGTCACGAGTGGGACAACAATGCTGTCAGTGTCAACGTGTGGGACAACAATGCTGTCAGTGTCAACGAGTGGGACAACAATGCAGTCAGTGTCAACGAGTGGGACAACAATGCTGTCAGTGTCAACGAGTGGGACAACAATGCTGTCAGTGTCAACGTGTGGGACAACAGTGCTGTCAGTGTCAACGTGTGGGACAACAGTGCTGTCAGTGTCAACGTGTGGGACAACAGTGCTGTCAGTGTCAACGTGTGGGACAACAATGCTGTCAGTGTCAACGTGAGGGACAACAGTGCTGTCAGTGTCAACGTGTGGGACAACAGTGCTGTCAGTGTCAACGTGTGGGACAACAATGCTGTCAGTGTCAACGTGTGGGACAACAGTGCTGTCAGTGTCAACGTGTGTGACAACAATGCTGTCAGTGTCAACGTGTGGGACAACAATGCTGTCAGTGTCAACGAGTGGGACAACAATGCTGTCAGTGTCAACGTGTGGGACAACAATGCTGTCAGTGTCAACGTGTGGGACAACAATGCTGTCAGTGTCAACGTGTGGGACAACAATGCTGTCAGTGTCAACGTGTGGGACAACAATGCTGCCAGTGTCAACGTGTGGGACAACAATGCTGTCAGTGTCAACGTGTGTGACAACAATGCTGTCAGTGTGAACGTGTGGGACAACAATGCTGTCAGTGTCAACGAGTGGGACAACAATGCTGTCAGTGTCAACGTGTGGGACAACAATGCTGTCAGTGTCAACGTGTGTGACAACAATGCTGTCAGTGTCAACGTGTGGGACAACAATGCTGTCAGTGCCAACGTGTGGGACAACAATGCTGTCAGTGTCAACGTGTGGGACAACAATGCTGTCAGTGTCAACGTGTGGGACAACAATGCTGTCAGTGTCAACGTGTGGGACAACAATGCTGTCAGTGTGAACGAGTGGGACAACAATGCTGTCAGTGTCAACGTGTGGGACAACAATGCTGTCAGTGTCAACGTGTGGGACAACAATGCTGTCAGTGTCAACGTGTGGGACAACAATGCTGTCAGTGTCAATGTGTGGGACAACAATGCTGTCAGTGTCAACGAGTGGGACAACAATGCAGTCAGTGTCAACGAGTGGGACAACAATGCTGTCAGTGTCAACGAGTGGGACAACAATGCTGTCAGTGTCAACGTGTGGGACAACAGTGCTGTCAGTGTCAACGTGTGGGACAACAGCGCTGTCAGTGTCAACGTGTGGGACAACAGTGCTGTCAGTGTCAACGTGTGGGACAACAATGCTGTCAGTGTCAACGTGAGGGACAACAGTGCTGTCAGTGTCAACGTGTGGGACAACAGTGCTGTCAGTGTCAACGTGTGGGACAACAATGCTGCCAGTGTCAACGTGTGGGACAACAATGCTGTCAGTGTCAACGTGTGTGACAACAATGCTGTCAGTGTGAACGTGTGGGACAACAATGCTGTCAGTGTCAACGAGTGGGACAACAATGCTGTCAGTGTCAACGTGTGGGACAACAATGCTGTCAGTGTCAACGTGTGTGACAACAATGCTGTCAGTGTCAACGTGTGGGACAACAATGCTGTCAGTGCCAACGTGTGGGACAACAATGCTGTCAGTGTCAACGTGTGGGACAACAATGCTGTCAGTGTCAACGTGTGGGACAACAATGCTGTCAGTGTGAACGAGTGGGACAACAATGCTGTCAGTGTCAACGTGTGGGACAACAATGCTGTCAGTGTCAACGTGTGGGACAACAATGCTGTCAGTGTCAACGTGTGGGACAACAATGCTGTCAGTGTCAACGAGTGGGACAACAATGCTGTCCGTGTCAACGTGTGGGACAACAATGCTGTCAGTGTCAACGAGTGGGACAACAATGCTGTCAGTGTCAACGTGTGGGACAACAATGCTGTCAGTGTCAACGTGTGGGACAACAATGCCGTCAGTGTCGACGAGTGTGACAACAATGCTGTCAGTGTCAACGTGTGGGACAACAATGCTGTCAGTGTCAATGTGTGGGACAACAATGCTGTCAGTGTCAACGTGTGGGACAACAATGCTGTCAGTGTCAACGTGTGGGACAACAATGCTGTCAGTGTCAACGTGTGGGACAACAATGCTGTCAGTGTCAACGAGTGGGACAACAATGCTGTCAGTGTCAACGTGTGGGACAACAATGCTGTCAGTGTCAACGTGTGGGACAACAATGCTGTCAGTGTCAACGTGTGGGACAACAATGCTGTCAGTGTCAACGTGTGGGACAACAATGCTGTCAGTGTCAACGAGTGGGACAACAATGCTGTCAGTGTCAACGTGTGGGACAGCAATGCTGTCAGTGTCAACGTGAGGGACAACAATGCTGCCAGTGTCAACGTGTGGGACAACAATGCTGTCAGTGTCAACGTGAGGGACAACAATGCTGCCAGTGTCAACGTGTGGGACAACAATGCTGTCAGTGCCAACGTGTGGGACAACAATGCTGTCAGTGTCAACGTGTGGGACAACAATGCTGTCAGTGTCAACGTGTGGGACAACAATGCTGTCAGTGTGAACGAGTGGGACAACAATGCTGTCAGTGTCAACGTGTGGGACAACAATGCTGTCAGTGTCAACGTGTGGGACAACAATGCTGTCAGTGTCAACGTGTGGGACAACAATGCTGTCAGTGTCAACGAGTGGGACAACAATGCTGTCCGTGTCAACGTGTGGGACAACAATGCTGTCAGTGTCAACGAGTGGGACAACAATGCTGTCAGTGTCAACGTGTGGGACAACAATGCTGTCAGTGTCAACGTGTGGGACAACAATGCTGTCAGTGTCGACGAGTGGGACAACAATGCTGTCAGTGTCAACGTGTGGGACAACAATGCTGTCAGTGTCAATGTGTGGGACAACAATGCTGTCAGTGTCAACGTGTGGGACAACAATGCTGTCAGTGTCAACGTGTGGGACAACAATGCTGTCAGTGTCAACGTGTGGGACAACAATGCTGTCAGTGTCAACGAGTGGGACAACAATGCTGTCAGTGTCAACGTGTGGGACAACAATGCTGTCAGTGTCAACGTGTGGGACAACAATGCTGTCAGTGTCAACGTGTGGGACAACAATGCTGTCAGTGTCAACGTGTGGGACAACAATGCTGTCAGTGTCAACGAGTGGGACAACAATGCTGTCAGTGTCAACGTGTGGGACAGCAATGCTGTCAGTGTCAACGTGTGGGACAGCAATGCTGTCAGTGTCAACGTGAGGGACAACAATGCTGCCAGTGTCAACGTGTGGGACAACAATGCTGTCAGTGTCAACGTGAGGGACAACAATGCTGCCAGTGTCAACGTGTGGGACAACAATGCTGTCAGTGCCAACGTGTGGGATAACAATGCTGTCAATGTCAACGAGCGGGACAACAATGCTGTCAGCGTCAACGTGTGGGACAACAATGCTGTCAGCGTCAACGTGTGGGACAACAATGATGTCAGTGCCAACGTGTGGGACAACAATGCTGTCAGTGTCAACGAGCGGGACAACAACGCTGTCAGTGTCAACGTGTGGGACAACAATGCTGTCAGTGTCAACGTGTGGGATAACAATGCTGTCAGTGTCAACGTGTGGGACAACAATGCTGTCAGTGTCAACGTGTGTGACAATAATGCTGTCAGTGTCAACGTGTGGGACAACAATGCTGTCAGTGTCAACGTGTGGGACAACAATGCTGTCAGTGTCAACGTGTGGGACAACAATGCTGTCAGTGCCAACGTGTGGGACAACAATGCTGTCAGTGTCAACGAGCGGGACAACAACGCTGTCAGTGTAACGTGTGGGACAACAATGCTGTCAGTGTCAACGTGTGGGATAACAATGCTGTCAGTGTCAACGTGTGGGACAACAATGCTGTCAGTGTCAACGTGTGGGACAACAATGCTGTCAGTGTCAACGTGTGGGACAACAATGCTGTCAGTGTCAACGAGTGGGACAACAATGCTGTCAGTGTCAACGTGTGGGACAACAATGCTGTCAGTGTCAACGTGTGGGACAACAATGCTGTCAGTGTCAACGTGTGGGACAACAATGCTGTCAGTGTCAACGTGTGGGACAACAATGCTCTCAGTGTCAACGTGTGGGACAACAATGCTGTCAGTGTCAACGTGTGGGACAACAATATTGTCAGAGAAGACTGTCTTTATCAGCTTATGTCTATATTCCAATTTGAATTACATATTTGTATAATAATCCTTGAATTATCCGCCGATGAGTATACTTGAGTATACTTGAGTATACCTGGAGTATACCTGGAGTGATATAGAAAAATCAGTATATGTATTATTTCTTGTTTAAATTTGATTTTATTATTATTATTATTAAAGATTCGCCGGTATTCTCCCGGTCCGGGCCTTTTCCAAGTGGTGGCCCGGCCTTGGCTCCCTCTTTAGGGAGTGTCTGAGACCTAAGTCTCCCATGGGAGGAGGCACAAGTACCTCCTCATCTTTGGGACCAACTCCCCAGGCCTAGCCACAAGCTAGGCCTCTCTGGTCTGCCATCCTCACCCCAAGGGGGCAAATGGGAATGACAGTCTTATGAGCTAAAGGCTCGGGGTCATGCACCTACCCTACCCTAGAAGGGTTAGGCATGGTGTCGATCAATTTTTTTTTTATTAGTATGGTATTTGATGTTTTTATATTAAAAATAATCTGTCAAGAAAGGTGTATGTTAATTTTTATTCTGGGAATGATTTTTTTTCTCAACTTATCTAATGTGCAATTTTTTTTTATATATAGGTTTTTGATAAATATCAGTAAGTTTTTCTAGAAGTTGGTCTGAATGTTTGTAACTATGACCATAATTTTTAAAGGTGGAAGGGTAAGCCAGCGGAAGGCCTCGGTCAGATGACCAAAAGCTCCAGTGGCGGGTCATCATATGACTAAGACCTGCGTCAGGAAACACTTGTCCTGTTTCCCGACCTAACCTGGTTATGAGACTTTTATTATTATTATTATTATTATTACTATTATTATTATTATTATTATTATTATTATTATTATTATTATTATTATTATAAATTAACTGAATTTTTATATACGGTCATTATGCACATGTACAGAATTCTCATAATATAATAATAATAATAATAATAATAATAATAATCCTTATTTACTACAAGTACATGTAATAATGGGTGAACAGGGACAGCAGGTGTCTTAAGGAAACACGTCTTAATGTTTTCCGGCCGTACTGGGGATTCGATCCCCGGACCTCAGCGTGTAAGTTGAGTGCGCTACCAATCGAGCTCTACGACACCTAATAGGCTAAATACCAATTAAGAAATATTTAATACATTCCTGTATTGCTAACATTTATGTATCAATTATTGTAAGCTGATCCCCTCTTTAATATAAATAACTCAGTTTACCTTATTCCTATTATATTTTTTTAATTGTAACTGATATTCACATAGAGTTACTTAACTGTTTTAACTTTTAAAGTTTAAGTAAGATATTACAAGGATCCTTCTAGAAATAAATCATCGACACCATGCCTAACCCTTCTAGGGTAGGGTAGGTGCCTGAGTCCGAGCTTTTAGCTCATAAGACTGTCATTCCCATTTGCTCCTTTGGGGCGGGGATGGCAGACCAGAGAGGCCTAGCTTGTGGCTAGGCCTGGGGACAGTTGGTCCCAAAGATGAGGAGGTACTTGTGCCTCCTCCCATGGGAGACTTCGGTCTCAGACACTCCCTAAAGAGGGAGTCAAGGCCGGGCCACCACTTGGAAAAGGCCCGGGCCGGGAGAATACCGGCTAATCTTTACCTAACCTAACCTAGAAATAAATTACTTTGACTTTTTCGAGATATTCTTGGTAACTTACACCATGTATGATAATTGTGGTTATGTATACCTGTGCCTAAATAAACTTACTTGCTTATTCATTTTAGGAGCTGAAAATTAAAATGGTATATTTTATTTTATTTGTAATCGCTAGTATTGTTCGTCTTTGTATAAGACTGCTTGGTGTATGTATATGTTCTCTCATCGACACCATGCCCAGAGAGGCCTAGCTTGTGGCTAGGCCTGGGGACAGTTGGTCCCAAAGATGAGGAGGTACTTGTGCTTCCTCCCATGGGAGACTTAGGTCTCAGACACTCCCAAGAGAGGGAGCCAAGGCCGGGCCACCACTTGGAAAAAGCCCGGGCCGGAAGAATACCGGCGAATCTTTAATAATAATAAAAGTACAGTGGACCCCCGCATAACGATTACCTCCGAATGCGACCAATTATGTAAGTGTATTTATGTAAGTGCGTTTGTACGTGTATGTTTGGGGGTCTGAAATGGACTAATCTACTTCACAATATTCCTTATGGGAACAAATTCGGTCAGTACTGGCACCTGAACATACTTCTGGAGTGAAAAAATATCGTTAACCGGGGGTCCACATATGTTCTAACCATTTTTATAAAATTAATCAATATTTACAAGTTTTAGTTTTCGTCCGAGTGCACCATATTGATTTTCATTATTCTCATATGATCTTTGTTTAACATGGCAGATATGGTATAAAAAAGCATAATTATGTGTATTGTGACTCTTGGTGCCCGTAGCTTACACACTGAGGTCCGTGTTTCGATCCCCGGTACACGCGGAAGTCGTAAGTTTATTCAGATATACACAAATACAGCTACATAGAGTATCATATATAGCAGCATATGTGTAAAGTATCTAGGATAACCCAAAACGTCAGAGTGACCTATTTCCATTGGGGTCCTTTATTGGGCGTGTTTCCTTTAAAGACACTTGCTGTCCCTGTTCACCTAGTAGTAAGTAGGTACCTAGTTGTTAATCACCTTACACCTGTTGTCCCTGTTCACCTAGCAGTAAGTAGGTACCTGGGTGTTAGTCGAATGGTGTGGGTCGCATCCTGGGGACAAAATTAACCCAAGTTGCCCGAAATGTTCTGCATAATCAAGGGCCGTCCACCAGCAAGTTCTGTGTAAGTTGTATCATGTACTTGTAGAAATAAAGATTACGATTATTATTATTATTATTATTATTATTATTATTATTATTATTATTATTACTATTATTATTATTATTACCATTACAAATTAAAAACTATTTATACAAAAAACATCAAATTAGCATTTTTCTTTTATGTAAACACACCCTCCCCTCCCCGGCCTCATTTAGATGAATAATGGAGCACCCACATTTACCAAGCATCTAATGTATTATAATAACATAAGAATGGAGAAACATTGCAGCAGGCCTACCGGCCTATACTATGCAAGTTTTTCTTAACTTGAACCTCTCAAACAGAAGTAGTGTCCAACCTAGTATCATGGCTACCCAAAGAACTTCCTTAGACAGCTAATTCTTTGAGTAGTTCTATTCATATCCAACCTCTGTCACCCTTTTGCGAACTTTAATTTCACTCTTATTTTCTCTTGCTTTCACATTTACTTCCTGTATCTTTGGAGAATATTTTCTCCGTGTACCAGCTTGGCAGGAGGCTTGCACGAGCAGAATCTGGCAACTTAGTACAGTAAATGTTTCCATTTCTCTCACAGACGAATCTGTACTCGGCTTTGGTATCGGCAGCCATCTTGGTTTTCACAAAAGTCAAAAATTGGACCAAGAAGTTAACACACACGTCAGCTTCACTTTCATCCTGCCAGGACAAAATGAATTAATTAGTATTTCACTATATTGTTGGAGCAAACTGGAGATTTAAATTTAACATTGTAAATATCCGATCTAAGTGAAATATACAACATTTAACAAAAGTTAGCAAATTTCAGTGGAAATTTGTAATATATTTGTTAAGTTTTAATTCAGTCTTTGACGTAAAATTCAAGAAAACACAATGATTGTCTAGAAAATGTACAGAGAACTTTCATGGCGCGCATAACGGAGATAAAACACCTCAATTACTGGGAGCGCTTGAAGTTCCTGAACCTGTATTCCCTGGAACGCAGGAGGGAGAGATACATGATTATATACACCTGGAAAATCCTAGAGGGACTAGTACCGAACTTGCACACGAAAATCACTCACTACGAAAGCAAAAGACTTGGCAGACGATGCACCATCCCCCCAATGAAAAGCAGGGATGTCACTAGCACGTTAAGAGACCATACAGTAAGTGTCAGGGGCCCGAGACTGTTCAACTGCCTCCCAGCATACATAAGGGGGATTACCAACAGACCCCTGGCAGTCTTCAAGCTGGCACTGGACAAGCACCTAAAGTCAGTTCCTGATCAGCCGGGCTGTGGCTCGTACGTTGGTTTGCGTGCAGCCAGCAGCAACAGCCTGGTTGATCAGGCTCTGATCCACCAGGAGGCCTGGTCACAGACCGGGCCGCGGGGGCGTTGACCCCCGGAACTCTCTCCAGGTAAACTCCAGGTAATGTACAGTAATGTGAAGAATGAGACACTTGGGCAACATTTAAAAATGTTTATTACAGAAACATTTCATCAGTCAGTGACTTCTTCAGTCCAATACAGAGAAGAATGGTTTCTGTGAAATAATTAGAGAATGTCTCTTTTGGTCAGAAACAGTCGCAGTGTTTGACAAGCCTACCAGGAGATCGGTCACGTTTATCAGTTTAGTGAGGGGGGGGGGGCACTGAAACTACATAAATCAAAAAATTATATATATAGATATATATGTATATATATACTAGCTTGCCTAGGAGATCAGTCAAGTGTACGAGTAAAGTTTGATGTATGAGACACTGAAACTATAAATAATTAAATTAGTATATAAATAAGCAATAAAACTAGTATATAAATAAGCAATAAAACTAGTATATAAATAAGCAATAAAACTAGTATATAAAAAAGCAATAAAACTAGTATATAAATAAGCAATAAAAGTATATGTACCAAACACTGGAATAATAGACAGAACTACAGTATAGCCAACACAAAACTAATTCATGAAACACTGTGTAGTCTGCACACTCAGCAGCAAGTGATCTTCTGCCTGGATTGCATGCAACTTCTGTGGAAAATGGTCTCATGCATTGTGTGTAGATATTCAACAATCGTTCAAGGACATTAAATCAAGAAAATGTTTTTGGGTCTGCCCTAACAATAGGCACATGTTGGAAAAAATTACATCTGTAATAAAAGACAGAAACATTGAAACAAGTTTTCTTAAAAAACTTGACAGTCTTGTTTAACAGCTGAGAAAATAAGGGTGGACCAGATGGTACTGTCACCCCTGGTGCTGATGCTGTCTTGGAGGACAGTACCTGTAAGAATAAAGAAATGAAAACCATTGCACCAGAGAGGGACAGGGGTCCTGGTGCTAAGGAAACAGGTATAGACAAAGATATGTGAACTCGAGTTACAAAATAGCAGTACCACTGGAGATGGCAAGCAAGGGGCTGATGCGAGGAATACCTGGAGAGGGTTTCGGTGATCAACGTCCCCGTGACCCAGTCTGTGACCAGGCTTGGTCACAGGTGCTGTATAATCCTACGGGTTTAGCGCTTCCCCTTGATTATAATAATAGTAATTGGTCACAGATACTGTTGATAGTGGGGAGTCTGAAACAAACACACCAGTAGAGAATGCAGTCACGGAAAACCATAGCAAACAGAAATCAAACCCATGCAAATTCTATGCCTTGGATACCTGCAGGCATGAAATATCTGGAAAAACTTGTGGTACGTGCAGTTCTGATCATCCCAGAAAATTATGTGCCCACATGACACCAGGAGAATGTAACTCTGTTTCCTGCAATTTTTTCCCACCCTGAAATGTGTCACTCTTCAGTCCAGGAAAGACGATGACACAACATAAATTGCTAGGCACACTACCTAAAGGGGACAAGAAGATACAAATCACTCAGACCATGGGCAACAAAACAGGGTAGCCACAACCGCTCCAGAGACAGAGGTTTTTTAGTGCTAAGAAAAAAAAAAGCTGGCAAGAAATGACAGAAATCGTACACCAACTCATATCATTTCAGGAGCAGAATCACAGTAAGTGGCCTCCACTCCAATACAATATTAGTGCCAGCAAACAAAGCTACCCCCCCCCCACATACCATCAACACGACGACATTTATCCTTACAAATATACAGGGTGTAAAGCCAGCAATGAACAAAAAAATACCCTTCATCAGTGGACTCCTCACAGAGTTGAACGCAATGTTTGCGGCTTTCACAGAGACCCACATAAAGGATCACTTTGACAACCAAATATGGATCCCAGGTTAAAGCTATAAGGGAGGGTTGGACTGTATGGCACAGAATCACTCATATGCTCAGAACTACTAAGCACCTCAAATGATGAGTTGAAGTTTTGGCAGTAAAGATCGCAAATGAAAACCTTGTCATTGTCGTTGTATACAAACCTCCGGATGCAACATATCAACAATTTCAGGAACGACTTTTGAAAAATGACCACTGTCTGGAAAATCTTCTAACTCCTGCCCCAACTTAAGACACCTAAAATGGAAGAACGTAGCAAATAATGTTTTAGCAGAGATAACCCCAGGAGGCAGCTCAGATGAAAATTCATGCACACATGAGCTATTAAATCTCTGCACCAAATTCACCTTAAACCAGCAAATAACAGAGCCAACAAGACTAGAGAATACACTGGACCTCACTTCACTAACAATGATGATATGATACGAAATATAACCATATCAAAGACAATACACTCAGATCACAACATAATAGAGGTACAGACATGTAGGCGCAAGGCTCCTGACCAACAAAATGTGATCGGTTATGAGGGTGCCGTCACTAAATTCAACTTCAATAACAAAAGCATATAGTGGAATCAAGTTAACCATGTCCTAAATTAAACAAGCTGGGAAAATATCCTAAACAACATGGATCTGAATCTCTGTGGCACTTGAGGTATGCTTAAGGCTGACGTTGCTAAAAAATTATATCATGAGGTTATCAGCATGGAAGGGGTGAAATTAAGTAGATGCAACACTAGGAAATTATTGCATGATAAGCAGTATTTCAAGTTACCCAATTTCTTTCATGGAAGCAAACTGTGACCTACACAGACAGAATGTAGTACATGTATATACAAACTTTGCTGAAGCCTTCAACAAGTAAGATCATGGTGTAATAGCACACAAAATGTGTGGTAAAGGAATAAGAGAAAAAGTAGGTAGATGGATCCTGAATTTCCTAATAGAACGCCTCAGAGTAAAGTCTGAGGCGGCTACAGTGAGAAACTGTTCCACAAGGCACAGTACTCTCCCCCATCCTGTTTCTCATCCTCATATCTGACAGACAGAGATGTAAGCCACAGCAACATGTCCTTTGCAGACAGTACCATGAGTGTTATTCATCCACTGAGAACACTGCAAATCTCCAAGTGCACATTAGCCAAGCCTTCAAATGGGCCGCAGAAAACAATATGGAGTTCAATGAAGAGAAATTTCAATTACTCGACTATGGAAAACTCGAGGAAATGAAAACTGGATCGGAGTATAAAGCAAATTCTAACTACACAATGCAGCGAAAAACTCTTGTGAAAGACCTGGGAGTGACACTGTCAGAGAATTTCACTTTCAAAGACCACGAAAATGTTTCTACCACATCTGTTAGGAAAATTATAGGATGGATAATGAGAACCTTCAAAATTAGTGATGCCAAACCATTGATTAGTTTTTTCAAATCACTTGTTCTCTCTAGGCTGGAGTATTGCTGTACACTAGTGAAACTGCAGATATCGAGAATATACAGAGAACTTTCACTGCAGGTATATAAGTACAATAAAGCATCTCAGTTACTGGAAAAGGTTGAATTCCCTTGATCTGTATTCCTTGGAATGCTAGCAAAAAAAAAAAAAAATACATCAAAATTTACACCTGGAAAATCATAGAAGGACTAGTCCCAAATCTGAACACATAAATAAATCACTCCCTGCGGAAGCAAAAGATTCAGCAGGCGGTGCAACATCCCCCAGTGAAAAGCAGGGGCGCCATGAGTGTACTGAGAGTTAACACAGTAAGTGTCAGGGGCACAAAATTGTTCAACTGCCTCCCAGCATACATAAGGGGGATTACCAATAGACCTCTAGTTCTCTTCAAGAGGTAGCTGGACAGACACCTAAAATCAGTACCTGACTAGCTGGGCTGTGGTTCATACATTGGATTGCGTATGGCCAGCAGGAACAGCCTGGTTGATCAGGCCCTGATCCATCATGAGGCCTGGTCACGAAGCCGTGGGAGCGTTGACTCAGGTATACTCAAGGTAAATAATTAAGTTTTACTTATGGTTTGTGTGCATACAAATTTTTGACAATGGTATTTGGGGTACACAAATGTTATAGACACTAAGAGCGTATTTTGCTGATTAACCCAGAATAACCTGGAGTATACTTGAAGACGGTTTCGGGGGTCAACATCCATGCTGCCCGGTCAGTGAACAGGGCCTGATCAACCAGGCTGTTACTGCTGGCCGCACTTGGACTGACATACAAACCACAGCCCTGCTGGTCAGGTTCTGATTTCAGGTGCATGTCCAGCGCCTCCTTGAATACAGCCAGGGGTCTATTGGTAATCCCCCTTATGTATGCTGAGAAGCAGTTGAACAGTCTTAGGCCCTTAACACTAATTGTGTTAGCGTGCTCTGTGGCCCAGTTAAAGATTTGGTTGATGTCCGCTTGGAGTCTTGCAATGGAGGAGATTGTCTTGCAAACCCGGGTGTCATCCGCAAAGGAAGACACGTAGCTATGGCTTACATCTCTGTTTATGTCAGATATGAGGATAAGGAACAGAATGGGAACAAGTACTGTGCCTTGTGGAACAAAACTTTTCACTCTGGCTGTCTCAGACTTTACTCTGTTTATTATTACATTTTGTGTTCTAGTTGTTAGGAAGCTATAGATCTATGTAACTTTTCCTGTTATTCCTCTTTCATGCACTTTGTGCGCTATTACACCGTGGTCACACTTGTCGAAGCTTTCGCAAAGTCTGTGTATACTACATCTGCATTTTGTTTGCCCTCTAGAGCAAACAAGAGCTTGTCATAGTGATCCAGTAGTCGGGACAAGCTGCTCTAAACCCGTGTTGCCCTGGGTTGTATAACTGATGGGTATCTAGATGGGTGGTGATCTTGCTTCTTAGAACCCTTTCAAAGATTTTTATGATATGGGACGTTAATATTATTGGTCTGTAATTGCTGTTGCTTTACTGTCACCTTTGTGTAGTGGGGTTATGTCTGTCGTTTTAAGTGACTGTGGGATGACCCCTGTGTCCACGCTCTCTCTCCACAGATTGCTAAAGGCACGTGACAGGGGCTTCTTGCAGTTTTTGATGAACACAGAGTTCCACGAGTCTTGGCCTGGGGCAGGGTGCATGGGCATGTCGTTTATTGCTTCTCGAAGTCATGTGGTGTTAGGATAATATCAGAGATATCTGAATTGGCCAAATTCTGAGTATCGGTCATAAAAAATTGATTTAGGTTGTTGACTCAGGCTGGTTAGCGGCTCACTAAGCACCGAGTCATACTGGGCCTTTAGTATCTTACTCGTTTCCTTGGTGTCATCAATGTAAGACCCATCTCGTCTAAGCAGGGCTCCAATGCTGGATGTTGTTTATGCCATAGATTTGGCATAAGAAAAGAAATATTTTAGGTTTCTTTCAATTTCATTTATGGTTTTTAGTTCTTCCTGAGTTTCTTGTTTCCTGTATGATTCCTTAAGCTTAAGTTCGATATTTGCTATATCTCTGACCACTGCCTCCCTTCATATTTCAGATATACTGGCCCCTTTCAGCTTAGGCATTTAATGTACTATTGTATTTTATACTGACCTCAGTATTGGTGTCTCCTATTGGAAGTTTTGAATTAGAATTGGGCTGTGTATATCTTAATTTCACATATTTTTTTACTGAAAATATTTGGATGTTAATTTCCACGTGACAGACGTGTGAATGCCTTCTCTGATTTCTTTCAAATCTTCAAAACTAATATTTAACTGCATAACAGACTTATATAGAGCACTGCATTATTCTAGTCACGTGCACTGAGGTAGAGGGAGCTGGGGTTAAGTAATACCTGGAGTATACCTGGAGAGAGTTCCGGGGGCCAACGCCCCCACGGCCCGGTCTGTGACCAGGCCTCATGGTGGAATCAGGGCCTGATCAACCAGGCTGTTATTGCTGGCCGAACGTAGTCCAACGTACAAACCACATCCCAGCTGGTCATGTACTAACTTTAGGTGCCTGTCCAGTGCCTGATTGAAGACAGCCAGGGGTCTATTGGTAATCCCCCTTATGTATGCTGGGATACCTTCCCTGGATCACACGGTGATCTAAATACGTACATCTAGTTATCTTTTATTTTTTTCAAATTAGTTTTCCTGCAGTGGAGAAATCCCAGAAATATACATTATTTATATTCATTTATATGTATGCCAAAGTTTGTTTATTTCAAACATACACCGGACGGTGTATGGGTAGAAACAACGAGTGTATAAATCTTTCTTTTGCAAGTGAATTAATTCGTTTTGCCACTTTGGGTATTAAATCCTTCCATTTTGATGGTAATCTACAAGATAAATTATAATCAGTCCCAGGGGATCATTAACCTGAAGTTCATTCATGTAACATTGTGAAATAAAAACATCGGGTATAATGAGACTAAGTTTCGCTCTACCTAGGATTCTGACCAGGACCTTTAATTTATAAGGCAAATGTTTTGATCACTGACCAGCAACATGTTTCGCTCTTTTAAGGAACGTACATTCTTCCTCAGACATCTTGAACTTTTCACATGCTCTACACAACTTTTCACATGCCGTACACAACTTTTCACATGCCGTACACAACTTTTCACATGCCGTACACAACTTTTCACATGCTGTACACAACTTTTCACATGCTCTACACAACTTTTCACATGCTCTACACAACTTTTCACATGCTCTACACAACTTTTCACATGCTGTACACAACTTTTCACATGCCGTACACAACTTTTCACATGCCGTACACAACTTTTCACATGCCGTACACAACTTTTCACATGCTGTACACAACTTTTCACATGCTGTACACAACTTTTCACATGCTGTACACAACTTTTCACATGCTCTACACAAATTTTCACATGATCTACACAACTTTTCACATGCTGTACACTTTTCACATGCTGTACACAACTTTTCACATGCTCTACACAACTTTTCATATGCTGTACACAACTTTTCACATGCTGTACACTTTTCACATGCTGTACACAACTTTTCACATGCTCTACACAACTTTTCACATGCCATACACAACTTCTCACATGCTGTACACAAGTTTTCACATGCTGTACACTTTTCACATGCTATACACAAGTTTTCACATGCTCTACACAACTTTTCACATGCTGTACACAACTTTTCACATGCTGTACACAACTTTTCACATGCTGTACACAACTTTTCACATGCTGTACACTTTTCACATGCTGTACACAAATTTTCACATGCCATACACAACTTCTCACATGCTGTACACAACTTTTCACATGCTGTACACAAATTTTCACATGTTCTACACAACTTTTTACATGCCGTACACAACTTTTCACATGCTGTACACAACTTTTCACATGCTGTACACAACTTTTTACATGCCGTACACAACTTTTCACATGCCGTACACAACTTTTCACATGCCGTACACAACTTTTCACATGCCGTACACAACTTTTTACATGCCGTACACAACTTTTCACATGCTGTACACAACTTTTCACATGCTGTACACAACTTTTTACATGCCGTACACAACTTTTCACATGCTGTACACAACTTTTCACATGCCGTACACAACTTTTTACATGCCGTACACAACTTTTCACATGCCGTACACAACTTTTCACATGCTGTACACAACTTTTCACATGCCATACACAACTTTTCACATGCTGTACACAACTTTTCACATGCTGTACACAACTTTTCACATGCTCTACACAACTTTTCACATGCCATACACTTTTCACATGCTGTACACAACTTTTCACATGCCGTACACAACTTTTCACATGCCATACACAACTTTTCACATACTGTACACAACATTTCACATGCTGTACACAACTTTCCACATGCTGTACACAACTTTTCACATGCTGTACACAACTTTTCACATGCTTACACAGCTTTTCACATGCTGTACACAACTTTTCATATGCTTACACAGCTTTTCACATGCTCTACACAACTTTTCACATGCCATACACAACCTGAATGTGTATTTCAAACATCGAAAGATTTACATATGCTGATCTAGCTGAGAAATAAAAAAGAGTGAGGCAAACAAGAAATGACATACGAGTGAGAAACGAACAAAGAAACATAAAACGAACAATAAAATATGTTCTGAACAAGCAACGAGATGAGAAATAAAATGGAACTCAGGATAAGGATATAAACATTTCAATATTTTAAGCAACATACCTCCAATAGTTCACGAGCTTCATAATATTTCAATGTGTGCACTATTCCATCATTAGTCCTCAAGCCAATAATAGTTCGAGGAATTCCATTCAAGGTGTTTTCTATCCACCACTGACGAAGGTTGTCTCTATGGAATATAAACAAAAGACAAAATTTATTTCTTTGCAAAGGTTACAGTGTGTGTTTACATGTTATAGGTGTTGTTTGGTACAAAGAAAACCACTAACATGCCGGGGCATTTCGGGCAGACTAATACTAATGTTTACTGGCTGCTTAAGAGGCGCTTGAGTTTCCCTGTCTCCTAATATCATGTTTATTTTTCCACTATAATCTACCTTGTCCATAATTACTATAGCATTTGCTTTGTCTGCTTCGTAAGGTGAAGTCCAGGATCTTTACTTAATTCTTGGTATAACTTAACAAATTTTTGATGACAATTGTGTTGCAGAGGACTGAGCAAATGCAACAGTAATTATGGATAAGGTAGATTACAGGGAAAAAATAACATATTAGAAGACAGGGGAACTGACGTGCCCCTTAAGACTAGACAAGTAAAGAGTAGTAAATTTTAATTATACATTGTTTTCTTTATTACAACAGTGAGGTGGATAATGTTTTTCAGTAATAAAATTTATATTTGAGAAGTAGCATTAAAAACAGTATTACAATTACTATTATACAATTATAGTATTACAATTACAATTATGGAAAATTTTATAGGGGTGATTACCTGTACGTACCTCAACATTACATACAAACGAGTAATCTCATTGGGAGACAACAACTATATTGTTTACCGCAGTCACCCCGAGTAGACATGTGAGAAAACTTAACCACCTCTGGTCACTGCAGGTGGCCCCCTCGACCCTCACAATCTTATCCATATCTCTCCGAGACCAGTATAAATTGGATAGCACCCTCAACTACGGCGCTACTAATTAATTGTGGACTGTATAGATTATATTAGTGTAACTGAATGAAGGGGGGGGGGGTAGGTTACACATGGATATATCCATCAAGGAAAAACACTTGTACATAATCCCACCACTTACCAGATATTCTCTGGTGGTCACTTGATGTAGCTGGATCACCCATAACCTATCCAATTACAACATACCTAACTGGCCAGTATCAGTCTGCTATAACTAGAAGGGTTACTTAACTGTGGGCGATTGATACTCCTATTTCCTCCATTCACCATCTCATTTCGATGTCCTGCTACACCGACACAGTTCTTATTCCAACAGGACGAGGTATTCGTTGGTTTATCCCGGTTTAGAAGTCGTAACTCCATAAAACCTTCACTATCCTCGAGACAAGGAACACGAGATAAACCGATGCTCACTCTGAGAACGGCGACTCATTTCACTTCACATATTCTCTTAACTTAGTGTTATTATCACTGATTACATTACAATCCACAAGACGATTTAATGTCTCATAATTATTATACACATTAGAGGTCACTCCATTAAGATCTGAGACTGATGAGTGAGGATTAACTCACGGGTATTTCCCCTGGACACACATCATGGCCGCGCACCAGTCACCCCCGGTCAAACTATTATCCACTCATTTTACCACTTTATTACGGTGGTCACGTAAATCACGTTCCCTCACTTTTCACCAGGAACAGTTACGACACTTCCTATTAGGAAGTGAGGCCTATATTAATCCTTAGGCCGCCGTGAACACCAATTTCCCGATCCCATGTTTTCACAGCCTCCTCACTACATTCAAAACACTGCCGCCAGCCCCTGCCCTGAGTCGACCTGTCCCCCCCGCACATCCACGCAGGCACAGGGCGAACCCGGTTGGTTCTATTGAAAATACAAATACATTTTGACCCAAATCAACACATTAAACACTTATTAGGCACTATAGCTTCGGAAATTAAATAATTTCCACAACAATAGTAGTACTTACAATAGTAAGTATGTATTAATGTTTGGTTAATCAAGTGATCGTAATTTTTTTTTTCTTGAGTTGCTTCAGACTGGCTATATCATTTAGCATGGTGCTGGTATGGTTAATATTGAAAGATGATATGATTTTTAAGTATGGCCCTAAATAGATTTGCAGGCAGAGGACCTTTTGCTGGTTCAGGTAAATAATTCCAAATCCTCAGGCCCTTTATCTGCATTACATTTTTGCATAGGATGAGACAGACACGAGGGATGTCGAAGAGTGTTTTGTGTCTTGTGGGATGCCTGTGCGTTCTGTTGTACTTGTCAAGGAGTTTGAGAGAAAGGTTTATGTTGGAGTATAATGTTCTGTATATGTAGTAGGCACAATAATATGAGTGATATTTTGTATAATAAGTAAGTTCAACCTTTTGAAGAGTAGTGGGGTGTGCTGTCTGGCGCCTGAGTTTGATCATCCGCACAGCAGCTTTTTGTTAGGTTATTAAAGGTTTAAGATGATTGGCCATGGTTGAACTCCAAGTACAAATACCATAGGTGAAGTAAGGGTAGATTAGAACGTGGTATAGTGCAAGGAGTGTTATTTGGGGTACATAGTACCGTATCTTGGAAAGGATGCCTACTGTTTTGGAGACTTTCTTGGATATATGCTGGATGTGAGCATGAAATTTAAGATTGCAGTCAAGATGAAGACTTAGAGCTTTGCCCTCAGTATGTCTTGTAATGGGGGAGCCATTTATTGATATGTTTAGCCGAATATTTGAAGCTCTGTTTTTCAAGCAGCATGAAGTAGGCTTTGTCTATATTGAGAGTGAGTTTGTTAGTCGTCATCCAAGTGTCTCCAAGCATAGCTGGGTTGAGTACGAGAAGACATAAGTAGTGTCATTTGCGAATATAACTGGTTTAAGGAGTTTAGATGCGTTGCGAAGGTCACTGATGTAAATGAGAAATAGTAGTGGGCCAAGGACACTACCCTGTTGAACTCCATTTATGTGTACATACTGGTGTCTAATATCAAGATAGGATTTTAGGTAATCGAGGGAATGTCCTCTGACCCACGTTTTAGGTGCAAGAGATTGTGTTCCACTGCATCAAATAGTTTCCGTAGGTCAATGAAGAGCATTAGTAGCTATTCATTTTTTTTCGAGTGCTTGCATTTGTATTAATGCATCATTAGTGGGGGTCTTTTTCTGCCTAAATCGAAATTGTCAGGGGTTAAGTATTGTGGAAAATAAATTCCCATAATTATACTGTATATATTTTTATAATGTAAATATACATGATTAATGCATTACTGTTGTTCTAAATTGTATTTTAAATAGAACCAACCGGGTTCACCCTGCACCTGCGCGGATGTGTGGGGGGAGAGGTCGAGGTAGGGCATGAGAGAGGCGGGAGTGTTTTGAATGGAGTGAGGAGGCTGTGAAAACATGGGACCAGGAAATTGGCATTCACAGCAGCCTAAGGATTAATATAGGCCTCACTTCATAATAGGAAGTGTCGTAACTGTTCCTGGTGAAGAGTGAGGGAACGTAAATGTGATTTACGGGACCACCGTAAAAGGATGGTAAAATTAGTGAATAATGGTTCGACCGGGGTTGACTGGTGTGCGGCCATTGTGTGTGTCCAGGGGAAATACCCGTGAGTTAATCCTCACTCATCGGTCTCAGATCTTAATGGAGTGACCTCTAATGTGTATAATAATTATGAGACATTAAATCGTCTTGTGAATCGTAATGTAATCAGTGATAATAACAGAAAGTAAAGGAATCGTTGAAGCGATATGAGCTGCCATTCCCAGAGTGTGTGTGCACATGTTTACCTCGTTGTTCCTGTCTCGAGGATAGTGAGGTTTTTATGGAGTCATGACTTCTAAACCGAGACAAACCAACGGATACCTTGTCCTGCTGGAATAAGAACCGTGGCGGTGTAGCAGGACATCGAAATGAGATGGTGAATGGAGGAAATAAGGAGCATCAATCACCCACAGCTAAGTAACCTTTCTAGTTATAGCAGACTGATACTGGCCAGTTAGGTATGTTGTAATTGGATAGGTTATGGGTGATCCAGCTACATCAAGTGACCACCAGAGAATATCTGGTAAGTGGTGGGATTATGTACAAGTGTTTTTCCTTGATGGATATATCCAAGTGTAACCTACCCCCCCCCATCATTCAGTTAAACTAATATAATCTATACAGTCCACAATTAATTAGTAGCGCCGTACTTGTGGGTTTACCTGGAGTTTACCTGGAGAGAGTTTCGGGGGTCAACGCCCCCGCGGCCCGGTCTGTGACCAGGCCTCCTGGTGGATCAGCGCCTGATCAACCAGGCTGTTGCTGCTGGCTGCACGCAAACCAACGTACGAGCCACAGCCCGGCTGATCAGGAACTGCCTTTAGGTGCTTGTCCAGTGCCAGCTTGAAGACTGCCAGGGGTCTGTTGGTAATCCCCCTTATGTGTGCTGGGAGGCAGTTGAACAGTCTCGGTCCCCTGACACTTATTGTATGGTCTCTTAACGTGCTAGTGACACCCCTGCTTTTCATTGGGGGGATGGTGCATCGTCTGCCAAGTCTTTTGCTTTCGTAGTGAGTGATTTTCGTGTGCAAGTTCGGTACTAGTCCCTCTAGGATTTTCCAGGTGTATATAATCATGTATCTCTCCCTCCTGCGTTCCAGGGAATACAGGTTTAGAAACCTCAAGCGCTCCCAGTAATTGAGGTGTTTTATCTCCGTTATGCGCGCCGTGAAAGTTCTCTGTACATTTTCTAGGTCGGCAATTTCACCTGCCTTGAAAGGTGCTGTTAGAGTGCAGCAATATTCCAGCCTAGATAGAACAAGTGACCTGAAGAGTGTCATCATGGGCTTGGCCTCCCTAGTTTTGAAGGTTCTCATTATCCATCCTGTCATTTTTCTAGCAGATGCGATTGATACAATGTTATGGTCCTTGAAGGTGAGATCCTCCGACATAATCACTCCCAGGTCTTTGACGTTGGTGTTTCGCTCTATTTTGTGGCCAGAATTTGTTTTGTACTCTGATGAAGATTTAATTTCCTCATGTTTACCATATCTGAGTAATTGAAATTTCTCATCGTTGAACTTCATATTGTTTTCTGCAGCCCACTGAAAGATTTGGTTGATGTCCGCCTGGAGCCTTGCAGTGTCTGCAATGGAAGACACTGTCATGCAGATTCGGGTGTCATCTGCAAAGGAAGACACGGTGCTGTGGCTGACATCCTTGTCTATGTCGGATATGAGGATGAGGAACAAGATGGGAGCTAGTACTGTGCCTTGTGGAACAGAGCTTTTCACCGTAGCTGCCTCGGACTTTACTCTGTTGACGACTACTCTCTGTGTTCTGTTAGTGAGGAAATTATAGATCCATCGACCAACTTTTCCTGTTATTCCTTTAGCGCGCATTTTGTGCGCCATTACGCCATGGTCACACTTGTCGAAGGCTTTTGCAAAGTCTGTATATATTACATCTGCATTCTTTTTGTCTTCTAGTGCATTTAGGACCTTGTCGTAGTGATCCAGTAGTTGAGACAGACAGGAGCGACCTGTTCTAAACCCATGTTGCCCTGGGTTGTGTAACTGATGGGTTTCTAGATGGGTGGTGATCTTGCTTCTTAGGACCCTTTCAAAGATTTTTATGATATGGGATGTTAGTGCTATTGGTCTGTAGTTCTTTGCTGTTGCTTTACTGCCCCCTTTGTGGAGTGGGGCTATGTCTGTTGTTTTTAGTAACTGAGGGACGACCCCCGTGTCCATGCTCCCTCTCCATAGGATGGAAAAGGCTCGTGATAGGGGCTTCTTGCAGTTCTTGATGAACACAGAGTTCCATGAGTCTGGCCCTGGGGCAGAGTGCATGGGCATGTCATTTATCGCCTGTTCGAAGTCATTTGGCGTCAGGATAACATCGGATAGGCTTGTGTTAATCAAATTTTGTGGCTCTCTCATAAAAAATTCATTTTGATCTTCGACTCTCAGTCTGGTTAGCGGCTTGCTAAAAACTGAGTCATATTGGGACTTGAGTAGCTCACTCATTTCCTTGCTGTCATCTGTGTAGGACCCATCTTGTTTAAGTAGGGGCCCAATACTGGACGTTGTTCTCGATTTTGATTTGGCATAGGAGAAGAAATACTTTGGGTTTCTTTCGATTTCATTTATGGCTTTTAGTTCTTCCCGCGATTCCTGACTCCTAAAGGATTCTTTTAGCTTAAGTTCGATGCTTGCTATTTCTCTGACCAGTGTCTCCCTGCGCATTTCTGATATATTGACCTCTTTTAGCCGCTCTGTTATTCTTTTCCGTCGCCTGTAAAGGGAGCGCCTGTCTCTTTCTATTTTACATCTACTCCTCCTTTTTCTTAGAGGAATAAGCCTTGTGCATACATCGAGTGCCACCGAGTTAATCTGTTCTAGGCATAAGTTTGGGTCTGTGTTGCTTAGTATATCTTCCCAGCTTATATCGGTTAGGACTTGGTTTACTTGGTCCCACTTTATGTTTTTGTTATTGAAGTTGTATTTGGTGAATGCTCCCTCGTGACTAGTCTCATTTTGTCGGTCTGAGGCTCCACGCATACATGTCTGAACCTCAATTATGTTGTGATCTGAGTATATTGTTTTTGATATGGTGACATTTCTTATCAGATCATCATTGTTAGTGAAGATGAGGTCTAGTGTATTCTCCAGTCTAGTAGGCTCTATTATTTGCTGGTTTAAATTGAATTTTGTGCAGAGATTTAAAAGCTCGTGTGAGTGTGAGTTTTCATCAGAGCTGCCTCCTGGTGTTATTACTGCAACAATATTATTTGCTATATTCCTCCATTTTAGGTGCCTTAAGTTGAAATCCCCCAGGAGCAAGATGTTGGGTGCAGGAGCTGGAAGATTTTCCAGACAGTGGTCAATTTTTAACAGCTGTTCCTGGAATTGCTGGGATGTTGCATCCGGAGGCTTGTAGACTACCACAATGACTAGGTTTTGGTTCTCGACCTTTACTGCTAAAACTTCCACTACGTCATTTGAGGCATTAAGCAGTTCTGTGCAAACAAGTGACTCTGCAATGTACAGGCCAACCCCCCCCTTTTGCCTGTTCACTCTGTCACATCTGTATAGGTTGTAACCTGGGATCCATATTTCGTTGTCCAAGTGATCCTTTATGTGGGTCTCAGTGAAAGCCGCGAACATTGCCTTTGCCTCTGCAAGCAGTCCACGGATGAAAGGTATTTTGTTGTTTATTGCTGGCTTTAGACCCTGTATATTTGCAAAGAAGAATGTTATCGGACTGGTGGTATTGTTGGTACTGGGGGGGGATTTTTTTTCCGGCATTAGTATCTGTATCTGTTGGTTTGGAGTGGAGGCCATCGACTGTGGTTCCACTCCAGGAATGACTGGATTTGGTGTACGATTTCTGCCATTTCCTGCCAGTTTTTTTTCCTTCCTGGCACTAAAAAACCTCTCCCTCTTGAGTGGCTGTGGCTACCCAGGTTTTCCCATGGCCTGGATGTTTTGTATCTTTTTGTCCCCTTTAGATGGTATGCCTGGCAATTTAAGTTATAGCACAGTCTTTCCTGTACTGAAGAGGTAAACATTTCAGGGTGAAAAAGCTTACAGGAAGGGAGTTTGCATTTTCCTGTTGTCATATGGGCATGACATTTTCTAGGGTGGTCATAGTTGCATGTCCCATCTGTTTTTCCAGATTTCCCATGCCAGCAGATACCAAGTGCATAGTATGTGCACAGGCTTGGTTTCCGTTTGCCTTGGGTTTCTGTGACTGTATTCCCTGTTGGTGCATGTTTCCCTGTCTTATTCCTATCCTCCTTAGCACCAACAATGGAGCTCCCACCAGTTGTTTTTGGTAATTTATCCTCACTATTGCTATTGGAGTCCTCTTGTTTGCTATTTCCTGCGGTATTTCTGGTTTGCAATATTGGTTTTATCTTATCTTTGACTACACTTGTTTCCCTACTATGGCTCCTGTCCTCTATGAGGTCATTTATATGTATTCCTTCCTGCGTATAATTCCCGACTACCTGGACAAAATCTCTAGCTTCACCATTACTGTCTACCAGGACAGTATCTCCAGCTTCACCATTTCTGTCTCCCAGGACAGCACCTCCAGCTTCACCATTACTGTCTCCCAGGACAGTATCTCCAGCTTCACCATTACTGTCTCCCAGGACAGCACCTCCAGCTTCACCATTACTGTCTCCCAGGACAGCACTATCAGCCCTACATTTACTGACTACCAGGACATCACTTTATACTGGTCTCGGATAGATATGGATAAGATTGTGAGGGGGCCACCAGCCGTGACCAGGGGTGGTTAAGTTTTCTCACATGTCTACACGGGGTGACTACGGTAAACAAGATGGTTGTCTCCCAATGAGATTACTTGTATGCATGTAATGTTGAGGTACGTACAGGTAATCACCCCTACAAAATTTTCCATATCTGCCCGCTGGTCCTTCCTGAACCGGATACAAACAGTGAAAAAATTAATTGAATTAATTTCTTAATAATTAAGTGACTGATTGAAGAAAGTGGGTATAGAGTACACAAATTTAATCGATCGTGTGGTGGATGATAATTAGCCCAATTAATTGCTAGCACATGTGTGGATAGGATTTATACAAGAGTAAAGTGCAAGAATTACTCTTATAAGGCGCCTACTTAAGTTGTATAATCAGTGATTAATAATTCTCTAACCATGACTGGATCTGATGGAGTTAATTACAGGCTATTAAAGGCCATGTAACGAAGGCATTTGATTTAATAAATCAAAGAACCGTGAACCCTAATGAATTAAAGTTATATTTAGATGCTTTAGAGAGTAGATTTGATTGGTACAAATTGTGGTTTAAAGACTGTGTTTACCTGGAGTTTACCTGGAGAGAGTTCCGGGGGTCAACGCCCCCGCGGCCCGGTCTGTGACCAGGCCTCCTGGTGGATCAGAGCCTGATCAACCAGGCTGTTGCTGCTGGCTGCACGCAAACCAACGTACGAGCCACAGCCCGGCTGATCAGGAACTGACTTTAGGTGCTTGTCCAGTGCCAGCTTGAAGACTGCCAGGGGTCTGTTGGTAATCCCCCTTATGTGTGCTGGGAGGCAGTTGAACAGTCTCGGGCCCCTGACACTTATTGTATGATCTCTTAACCTGCTAGTGACACCCCTGCTTTTCATTGGGGGGATGGTGCATCGTCTGCCAAGTCTTTTGCTTTCGTAGTGAGTGATTTTCGTGTGCAAGTTCGGTACTAGTCCCTCTAGGATTTTCCAGGTGTATATAATCATGTATCTCTCCCTCCTGCGTTCTAGGGAATTGTAGTGATACTGGTCCTGTGGGGAGCAGCAGCAGGATAATACTGCACCACCTCTAGGGGCCCTTAACAACAACAACAGTTTGGTGTGTGTCATGGGCACCAACACATGGTGTGTGATTCTCTCCTACTTTATCCATTTATCAGCGATGCAGATTACATGGTGAGTTTAAATATGTGGCCTGTAGTTATAACTTTTCTCTTGACATATGCAAGACATCACCATCCCTGTAGAAGCCATTATTAGATGTACTAGTCATTATATTTTGTTGTTGCAGAAGTACTATGAAGATTCTATGTTCAATAAAGCCTAGAGATAAGGCCTGTGTTTCTATCACAACAATTTATTGAACATAGAATCCTGGGCTACCTGGTGGTGATCCTGCGCTAGACTACATCACAACATGGAGCGTTTACTGAAACCTGAGAGGCTAGACTGTGACCCCAGCTTATCAACGGCTGCTCAGGAATGGAAGCACTGGTTTAAGACTTTCGAAAACTTCTTGGGAGCCCTTCCTAAAGAAGATCTAGATAAACTAAGTCTGCTCATCAATTTTGTGTCACCTAAGATAT